>NC_068432.1:39006650-39306650 GCF_023373465.1 Oncorhynchus keta
CAGCCTCTAGGCTACAGAAAAGTGGCTGTGTCATTACATTGTCATCCATTTTATCTCCAGCCTCTAGGCTACAGAAAAGTGGCTGTGTCATTACATTGTCATCCATTTTATCTCCAGCCTCTAGGCTATAGAAAAGTGGCTGTGTCATTACATTGTCATCCATTTTATCTCCAGCCTCTAGGCTACAGAAAAGTGGCTGTGTCATTACATTGTCATCCATTTTATCTCCAGCCTCTGGGCTACAGAAAAGTGGCTGTGTCATTACATTGTCATCCATTTTATCTCCAGCCTCTGGGCTACAGAAAAGTGGCTGTGTCATTACATTGTCATCCATTTTATCTCCAGCCTCTAGGCTACAGAAGACATAGACATTTCTTTTTTTATACCCCTATTTCTCTCCAATTTCGTGGTATCCAATTGGTAGTTACAGTCTTGTCCCATCGCTGAACTCGGGAGAGGCGAAGGTCGAGAGCCGTGCGTCCTCCGAAACACAACCCAGCCAAGTCGCACCAATGTGTCGGAGGAAACACTGTACACCTGGCGACCGTGTCAGCGTGCATTGCGCCCGCCACAGGAGTTGTTAGTGCGTGATGGGACAAGAACATCCCTGCCGGCCAAACCCTCCCCTAACCGGGATGACGCTGGGACAATTGTGTGCCGCCCCATGGGTCTCCCGGTTGCGGGCGGCTGCGACAGAGCCTGGACTCACGGATCTCTAGTGGCACAGCTAGCACTGCGATGCAGTGTCTTAGACCACTGCACCACTCAGGAGGCCACATATTATTTCTACCATATCCTAGATCTGCTACATGATTTATGTTAGAAACATTTTTTTGGACGGAACATTGGTGGATCGCCACAGCGATGCGTCTCTCCAACAGAACCTAGAGAGGTGCGCTGGGAATGACCAAGCAAAATATTTAGCACCCCTGCCTTAGTCGCTCTGGATAAGAGCGTCTGCTAAATGACTTAAATGTAAATGTAAAATGTTAGACAAAGTAGCCACTGCTTATCACAGGGCGGCATCAGCTCTCACCTAAAAAGCCCATATGCCACTGGTTGAGAGAAAATGACATTGTTTTTAGGCAGAATTATGTGAGGTTTTATGTGTTGTTGTTGGAGGTGCATCTTGGTTAGTTTAGCTCAGAAAATGACACCCTGATTTAGCGCCTGGTCTTGTCCACTCCACTCTGTTCTAATGAGGCTTTGTGGGCGATGTAGAGGGAAACAGAAGACATATGTGTTCCTGAGAGTCTTATCTTTCAGTTATGAGGTCATAATATTCCATGAACCAAGAGCCATTATTGTTTTTATTCAGAGTTTTTCCTCAAGACACCATTTTCAAATCAGTGTATTATAGTGTTTGCGTGTCACCAGGATCAGGGTCGCGACCCCTCATTTGGGAAACGCTGCCCTATCCCCATACCGGGCTCAAACCAGTGAACCTCTGCTCGCAGACACACGTAAACGTCCTCCTTGACAGCGTACCAACTGATTGAGCTATAAAACAGGTACCAATTAGTTAGCTCCATCGGTGACATTTCAAGCTAGCTGTGGATTGACCTTAACTCGTTACAGATGCATCAGTCGTGTCTGTCTCAACCCTGATCCTGGTGACCCGCAGACAACACTGAAATACACGGACCTAAAGGATACACGGCTGTAGATATTCTACTTGACAGTGCTCTAATCTAACCGATGATAATGATGTGTGCCTCTGTTCCTTGTTCAGTGAAAACATCTAGAGGCATTTTCAGTTCCTGGTAGCAGGGTATTGAACCCTGAGTAATGCACAGTAGTATTGAACCCTGAGTACAGATCACTCCAGAGGCGACGGTTGACTTGCCTTCTGGTGTGTGTTTCTCACTTTCTCTCTCTCTTGCCTACTCATTCTCTCTCCTCCCCCTCTCTCCTCTCTATTCTTTCTGTACTGTCACAAATGTTCTCTCCCTGATGATTAGAAATGTCAGGGGTTACTGTGACCGCCGGCAGCATGGCAACATGACTGATTGCTGTCACAGTGTGTGTGTGTGTGCATGCATGCATGCATGAGTGTGTTTGAGTGACATTGGTGGGTTGAGGGGGGCGAAGTCAGGGGAGGGGTCAGGGAGAATGTTCAAGAATGGCGTGACACTCTCACCCCAATTACTCATCATCATCACACACACACACACACACACACACACACACACACACACACACACACACACACACACACACACACACTGTATGACATCAGTCTATAACCATAGAATGGTGCAGATGGAGATAAGAAGAGATTAGTATATTGTGTAATATCTGTGGTGGCAGCCTTCAAATGGCTTGATGTCTCATAAACAATATGACAAGGTCCCCTTGACTTGGTTACAAGGACTACAGAAGATGTTCTAAAGAGGCGAGCCCTGCCCACAGTAGCTCTGTATACAGAACACACACGACATGACATCAGCTTCACTGACCCCCTCCTACCCTGACACACACTACTAGCACACTACCATGGATATATAGTTACCTCCAGCTACATAGTGGCTCATTCAACCCTACTCCTCTCCCCTCCCCTCCCCTCTACCTCTCCCCTCATCTCCACCTCTCCCCCCCACCTCTCCCCTCCTCTCCTCTCCACCTCTCCCCTCCTCTCCACCTTTCCTCTCCCCTCCTCTCCACCTCTCCCCTCCTCTTCACCTCTCCCCTTCTCTCCTCCTCTCCTCCTCTCCTGCTCTCCACCTCTCCTCTCCTCCTCTCCACCTCTCCTCTTTGCATATAAACACTTACACACACACACACACACACACACACACACACACACACACACACACACACACACACACACACACACACACACACACACACACACACACACACACACACACACACACACACACACACACACACACACACACACACAGTGTGCAGGACTAACGGGGCTGAGATCAAAGCCAGTCCTGTGACTAAAGGAAGTAAGTCTGTTGGAGAACCTGAAAGTAAACATGATATTAAAAACAACAGTGTGTGCGTGTGTGTCCTGAGGGTTGATGGGAACTCTTTTCAATCAACACCTCTTCTCCGCTGACCCACTCAAAGGACACTTGTCACTAGAAAAACTTCTGTTTGATTCACACTTTTCTAATAACATGACTGGGTGAAACAGGGACTGGTGTGTGCTTGTCGACAGTAGAACATTCTTTCATCTGGGGAAGGAGAATGAAAACTGTACAGAAAGTTACATTTTTCTCTCTTTCCAAAAATTACAAAACAAAAACAGTTTTCAGTTCACATCTGGTTTGAGTCTGATTAGGAGAAAGAGAAAGAGCCAGGTCATTTTAAAACAACATGCTGTGTGGTGTGTGTTGGTATGTCTGTGACAGCAGCTGCAGAGGCCTGCAGTGGACAAACAGACATACAAACACGCACACATCAGCACACCTCCCCCTGCACACACTGCACACGCAACGCCCACACACAGCAAGTTGAGAAAGAGGACCTGTCATCATGCATCTATCAACTGACACTTTCACTGGCCCAGGGAAAAACACACACACACACTCACACACACACACACACACACACACACACACACACACACACACACACACACACACACACACACACACACACACACACACACACACACACACACACACACACAGCTCAGGGAACTGCAGTCCAAGTCTCTCTGTGTGTGTGTGTGTGTGTGTGTGTGTGTGTGTCACCCCATGTCATCCCTGAGTCATCGTCCTGTTTCCCTCGTTTCTTTACATCTCGCAATAGAATTCATAAACAAATGCTGTGGAAGTAGGACATCAAACTCCATTCCATGTCATAATTTGGAGAATGTATGATTTCATGCATAAACAGCTGCAGTTATTTGTAATTTTCTACATAATTTGAGATGAAACTATTGTTCTATCAAGCAGGGAATGCTGTATTCATAGAATTAGAATTAGCAGGAGGGGTATTCCCATTCCAATCAGTTCTAATTCAATGGATTTTTCACTGCCTGAAGAATCCCAACAGCTTCCGAAAAATCTCTGTGGTTAATACATACAGTTACATTCAAAAGTTTGGACACACCTACTCATTCAAGAGTTTTTCTTTGTTTTGACTATTTTCTACATTGTAGAAGAAATCAAAACTATGAAAGAACACATTTGGACTCATGTAGTAACCAAATAAGTGTGAAACAAATATATTTTATATTTGAGATTCTCCAAAGTAGCTTGATGACAGCTTTGCACACTCTTGGCATTCTCTCAACCAGCTTCATGAGGAATGCTTTTCCAATAGTCTTGAAGGAGTTCCTATAAGGGCACAAGGTGAGACCCAAATGTAGACACAGGAGGCAGATGGTTGAGCTCCGATATTTATTATAACAAGAGTGGTAGGCAAAAGGCAGGTCGGGTACAGGCGAAAGTTCATAAACCAGGTCCAAACAGTACCAGGCGATAGGCAGGCTCGAGGTCAGTAACCAGGTCAGAGTCCAAACGGTACAAGACGATAGGCAGGCTCGAGGTCAGGGACAAGCAGAGTGGTCAGGCAGGCGGACTCAGAGTCAGGACAGGCAAGGGTCAAAACCAGGAGGGCGAGAAAAGAGAGACTGGGAAAAGCAGGAGCTGAGACACCACAAAAATGCTGGTTGACTTGACAAACAAGACGAACTGGCACAGGGAAACAGGAAACACAGGGATAAATATACCTGGGATGGGGGAGGGGGGGGTGGAGACAAGCACAAGGACAGGTGAAACAGATCAAGGCGTGACCGTTCCCACATATGCAGATCACTGCACCTGTTCATAGCCCATCTGTATACAGCCCATCTATCTACCTCATCCCCATACTGTATTTATTTATTTTGCTCCTTTGGCACCACAGTATCTCTACTTGCACATCCATCTTTTGCACATCTACCATTTCAGTGTTTAATTGCCATATTGTAATTACTTCGCCACCATGGCCTATTTATTGCCTTAACTCCCTTATTTGACCTTATTTGCACTATAGACTGTTTTCTTTTTTTCTACTGTATTATTGATTGTATGTTTTGTTTATTCCATGTGTAACTCTGTGTTGTTGCATGTGTCGAACTGCTATGCTTTATCTTGGCCAGGTCGCAGTTCCAAATGAGAATTGTTCTCAACTAGCTTACCTGGTTAAATAAAGCTGAAATAAAAAATAAATAAATACCTTGTCACAACACAACTGATTGGCTACAAACACATTAAGAAGGAAAGAAATTCCACAAATGAACTTTTAACAAGGCACACCAAGGCACGTCAATTGAAATGCATTCCAGGTGACTACCTCATGAAGCTGGTTGAGAGAATGCCAAGAGTGTGCAGAGCTGTCATAAAGGCAAAGGGTGGCTACATTGAAGAACCTCAAATATATATAAATATAAAATATATTTTCATTTGTTTAACATTTTTTCGGTTACTACATTATTCCGTATGTGTTATTTCATAGTTTTGATGTCTTCACTATTATTCCACAATGTAGAAAATAGTAAAAATAAAGAAAATCCCTTGAATGAGTAGGCGTGTCCAAACTTTTGACTGGTACTATATCACAGGCAGCCGGTGGCACTTTAATTGGGGGGGACGGGCTCATAGTAATGGCTGGAACGGAATTATTGGAATGGTATCAAACATGTGGTTTCCATGTGGTTGTTACGATTCCATTCACTCCATTCCAGCCATTATTATGAGCTGTACTCCCCTCACCATCCTCCTGTGATATACACAATGTGTACCAAACATTAGGAACACCAACCTAAAATTGAGCTGAAAGCCCCCCTTGACACACACCGGTGTGCCTGGCAGCTACTACCTTACACCGTCCAAAGGCACTTACATTTTTTGTCGTGCTCATTCACCCTCTGAATGGCACATATACACAAGCCATGTCTCAATTGTTTCAAGGCTTAAAAATGATTTTTTTAAACCAGTTTCGTCCCCTTCATCTGCACTGACTGAATTAGATTTAACAAGTGACATCAATAAGGGATCATAGCTCTTACCTAGATTCATCTGGTTAGTCTATGTTATGGAAAGAGCAGGTGTTTTTAATGTTTTGTATAGTCAGTGTATGTACACTCAATGGCCAGTTTATTAGGTACACCACCCTGTTCACAAATGGTTCGCTCTTACAGACAGTGAGTCACATGACCGTGGCTTGCTATATAAAGAAGGCAGACAGGCATCGAGACATTCAGTTATTGTACGATTGAAGGTTAGAATGGGCAAAACGACTGACCTAAGCAACTTTGAGTGTGGTATGATCAATGGGTACCAGGCACACTGATTCCAGTATCTCAGAAACGGCAGGCCTCCTGGGATTTTCACACACGACAGTGTCTAGGGTTTACTGAGAATGTTGCGACAAACAAAAAACATCAAGTCAGCAGCAGTCCTGTGGGCGACAACAGCTTGTTGATGAGAGGTCGAAGGAGAATGGCAAGAAGAGTGCAAGCTAACACACGTTAGGTCCCCTGATACCAATTGAGCAACGTTTCCATTCCCCGAAGAATTACGGCTGTTCTGTAGGCAAAGGGGGGTCTGTACCTAATAAATTAGCCACTGAGTGAATGTACTCAGTATATTCTGAAGCTATTCCACCTTTTTTATTACATTACTTTAGCTTTGTTTTTATTTTTGCCCCCTTGGGAACCTTATTTGCCACACTGCTTGTCCTGGATTCTCTGCTTGTGGTATTATATCCTGGACTAGTAGGAGTCATTTCTGGAACACAGAACATTCTAGAGAATTCCATTCCCTTAAGATTCCATTTCTCTCCATCCTTATATCTCCACCCTCTTTCCTCTCCTTACCTCCTCTCCTCTCCTCCTCTTCACTCTCTCAGTGGAAGCAGATTATACATCTTAGAGCTGTCCACATCACCTCCTTCTATCCCTGTTGATGACTCTCTGTGGTTACACACACACACACACACACACACACACACACACACACACTCCGACTATGAGCCAGGCGTAATTGCCCAACATCAGTGCCTGCCCTCACTAATGCTCTTGTGGGTGAATGGAAGCAAGTCCCCACAACAATGTACCAACATCTAGTGGAGAGTCTTCCCAGAAGAGTGGAGGCTGTTTTAGCAGCAAAGGGGGGGACCAACTCCATATTAATGCCCATGATTTTGAAATGAGATGTTAGACAAGCAGGTGTCCACATACTTATGGTCATGTAGTGTATAACTAAGTTATCGTTACTCACTGTGTATTTATTACTACTTCTCTATTATCTTTCTCTCTGCGTCGTTAGGAAGGGCCCGTAAGTAGCCATTTATTATTACTTCTCTATTATCTTTCTCTCTGCGTCGTTAGGAAGGGCCCGTAAGTAGCCATTTATTACTACTTCTCTATTATCTTTCTCTCTGCGTCGTTAGGAAGGGCCCGTAAGTAGCCATTTATTATTATTATTATTATTTTTTGGCATTTCACTGTTAGTCCACACCTGCTTTTTACCAAGCATTTGAAGAATAACATTTGATTAGTAGTAGTAGTAGTAGTAGTACAGTAGTAGTAGTAGTAGTACAGTAGTTGTATAGTAATAGTAGTATAATTAATAGTAGTAGTAGTAGTATAGTAGTAGTCGTAGTAGTAGTAGTAGTAGTAATAGAATAGTAGTAGTATAGTAGTAGTAGTAGTAGTATAGTAGTAGTAGTAGTAGAATTAGTAGTAGTAGTACTAGTAGAATTAGTAGTATAATAATTAGTAGTAGCAGAAAAAAAGTCCTATTAGCACCGACTTCTCCTATTTAGGAAGAATGTACTTATATGACTTGATATGTGGTCGTCTCATCTATTTATCTTAAGATGAATGACTTGATATGTGGTTGTCTCAGCTATTTATCTTAAGATGAATGACTTGATATGTGGTCGTCTCATCTATTTATCTTAAGATGAATGACTTGATATGTGGTTGTCTCACCTATTTATCTTAAGATGAATGACTTGATATGTGGTTGTCTCACCTATTTATCTTAAGATGAATGACTTGATATGTGGTTGTCTCATCTATTTATCTTAAGATGAATGACTTGATATGTGGTCGTCTCATCTATTTATCTTAAGATGAATGACTTGATATGTGGTTGTCTCATCTATTTATCTTAAGATGAATGACTTGATATGTGGTTGTCTCACCTATTTATCTTAAGATGAATGACTTGATATGTGGTCGTCTCATCTATTTATCTTAAGATGAATGACTTGATATGTGGTTGTCTCAGCTATTTATCTTAAGATGAATGACTTGATATGTGGTTGTCTCACCTATTTATCTTAAGATGAATGACTTGATATGTGGTTGTCTCAGCTATTTATCTTAAGATGAATGACTTGATATGTGGTTGTCTCAGCTATTTATCTTAAGATGAATGATTTGATATGTGGTTGTCTCATCTATTTATCTTAAGATGAATGACTTGATATGTGGTTGTCTCACCTATTTATCTTAAGATGAATGACTTGATATGTGGTTGTCTCATCTATTTATCTTAAGATGAATGACTTGATATGTGGTTGTCTCACCTATTTATCTTAAGATGAATGACTTGATATGTGGTCGTCTCACCTATTTATCTTAAGATGAATGACTTGATATGTGGTTGTCTCACCTATTTATCTTAAGATGAATGACTTGATATGTGGTCGTCTCATCTATTTATCTTAAGATGAATGACTTGATATGTGGTTGTCTCACCTATTTATCTTAAGATGAATGACTTGATATGTGGTTGTCTCAGCTATTTATCTTAAGATGAATGACTTGATATGTGGTCGTCTCAGCTATTTATCTTAAGATGAATGACTTGATATGTGGTCGTCTCACCTATTTATCTTAAGATGAATGACTTGATATGTGGTCGTCTCACCTATTTATCTTAAGATGAATGACTTGATATGTGGTCGTCTCAGCTATTTATCTTAAGATGAATGACTTGATATGTGGTCGTCTCAGCTATTTATCTTAAGATGAATGACTTGATATGTGGTTGTCTCATCTATTTATCTTAAGATGAATGACTTGATATGTGGTCGTCTCATCTATTTATCTTAAGATGAATGACTTGATATGTGGTCGTCTCATCTATTTATCTTAAGATGAATGACTTGATATGTGGTTGTCTCACCTATTTATCTTAAGATGAATGACTTGATATGTGGTCGTCTCAGCTATTTATCTTAAGATGAATGACTTGATATGTGGTCGTCTCAGCTATTTATCTTAAGATGAATGACTTGATATGTGGTCGTCTCACCTATTTATCTTAAGATGAATGACTTGATATGTGGTCGTCTCACCTATTTATCTTAAGATGAATGACTTGATATGTGGTCGTCTCAGCTATTTATCTTAAGATGAATGACTTGATATGTGGTCGTCTCAGCTATTTATCTTAAGATGAATGACTTGATATGTGGTTGTCTCAGCTATTTATCTTAAGATGAATGACTTGATATGTGGTCGTCTCAGCTATTTATCTTAAGATGAATGACTTGATATGTGGTCGTCTCACCTATTTATCTTAAGATGAATGACTTGATATGTGGTTGTCTCAGCTATTTATCTTAAGATGAATGACTTGATATGTGGTCGTCTCACCTATTTATCTTAAGATGAATGACTTGATATGTGGTCGTCTCACCTATTTATCTTAAGATGAATGACTTGATATGTGGTCGTCTCACCTATTTATCTTAAGATGAATGACTTGATATGTGGTCGTCTCATCTATTTATCTTAAGATGAATGACTTGATATGTGGTCGTCTCACCTATTTATCTTAAGATGAATGACTTGATATGTGGTCGTCTCACCTATTTATCTTAAGATGAATGACTTGATATGTGGTCGTCTCACCTATTTATCTTAAGATGAATGACTTGATATGTGGTCGTCTCATCTATTTATCTTAAGATGAATGACTTGATATGTGGTCGTCTCACCTATTTATCTTAAGATGAATGACTTGATATGTGGTCGTCTCACCTATTTATCTTAAGATGAATGACTTGATATGTGGTCGTCTCACCTATTTATCTTAAGATGAATGACTTGATATGTGGTCGTCTCACCTATTTATCTTAAGATGAATGACTTGATATGTGGTTGTCTCACCTATTTATCTTAAGATGAATGACTTGATATGTGGTCGTCTCACCTATTTATCTTAAGATGAAGGCACTAACCGAAAGTTGCTCTGGATAAGAGTGTCATCTTAATGACTGACATGTACAATGTAAATGTAGTAATAGTAGCAGTAGTAGTAGTTCTATAGTAGTAGTAGTAGTAGTGGTAGTAGTAGTAGTACTGTATTAGCAGTAGTAGTAGTACTGTAGTAGCAGTAGTAGTAGTACTGTAGTAGCAGTAGTAGTACTACTACTAGTAGTAGTACTGTAGTAGTAGTAGCAGCAGTAGTTGTAGTAGTAGTACTGTAGTAGCAGTAGCAGTAGTAGTAGTACTGTAGTAACAGTAGTAGTAGTACTGTAGTAGTAGTAGTAGCAGTAGTAGTAGTACTGTAGTAGTAGTAGTAGCTGTAGTAGCAGTACTGTAGTAGCAGTAGTAGTAGTAGTAGTAGTAGTAGTAGTAGCAGTAGTAGCAGTACAGTAGTAGTAGTAATCTATACGTGCACCACAGTAGTAATGGAGTAACGACTGATAGCATGTTAGGCATGACAACATGCCTGAGTGCTACATCCTTCACAGCACAACATCATCTGCAGATGGAGAGTATACAGACAGAACCAAGCCATGCTCTCATACACACTTACAGCAGACACCCACTTCCAGATCTCACCATCCGTATTACTTTCTAGGTTGATACATGTCCACAGCAGATTGCAATTAAGTCCAGCAGCACTGACTTATTTTCCTGTTGTGAAATTATTTCAAACTCTTGGTTGTTTTACTGCATAGTAATGGGCCACATTTACTGCTTCTCCAGGAGCGTTATATTGCAGGCTGAAACAGTCCTAATACAGGAAGACAATGTTACAGGAGCGTTATATTGCAGGCTGAAACAGTCCTAATACAGGAAGACAATGTTACAGGAGCGCTATATTGCAGGGTGAAACAGTGCCAATACAGGAACACAATATTACAGGAGCGCCATATTGCAGGGTGAAACAGTCCTAATACAGGAACACAATGTTACAGGAGCGTTATATTGCAGGCTGAAACAGTCCTAATACAGGAAGACAATGTTACAGGAGCGCTATATTGCAGGCTGAAACAGTCCTAATACAGGAAGACAATGTTACAGGAGCGCTATATTGCAGGGTGAAACAGTCCTAATACAGGAAGACAATATTACAGGAGCGCTATATTGCAGGCTGAAACAGTCCTAATACAGGAAGACAATGTTACAGGAGCGCTATATTGCAGGGTGAAACAGTCCTAATACAGGAAGACAATATTACAGGAGCGCTATATTGCAGGCTGAAACAGTCCTAATACAGGAAGACAATGTTACAGGAGCGCTATATTGCAGGCTGAAACAGTCCTAATACAGGAAGACAATATTACAGGAGCGCTATATTGCAGGCTGAAACAGTCCTAATACAGGAAGACAATGTTACAGGAGCGCTATATTGCAGGGTGAAACAGTCCTAATACAGGAAGACAATATTACAGGAGCGCTATATTGCAGGCTGAAACAGTCCTAATACAGGAAGACAATGTTACAGGAGCGCTATATTGCAGGGTGAAACAGTCCTAATACAGGAAGACAATATTACAGGAGCGCTATATTGCAGGCTGAAACAGTCCTAATACAGGAAGACAATATTACAGGAGCGCTATATTGCAGGCTGAAACAGTCCTAATACAGGAAGACAATGTTACAGGAGCGCTATATTGCAGGGTGAAACAGTCCTAATACAGGAAGACAATATTACAGGAGCGCTATATTGCAGGCTGAAACAGTCCTAATACAGGAAGACAATGTTACAGGAGCGCTATATTGCAGGGTGAAACAGTCCTAATACAGGAAGACAATATTACAGGAGCGCTATATTGCAGGCTGAAACAGTCCTAATACAGGAAGACAATGTTACAGGAGCGCTATATTGCAGGCTGAAACAGTCCTAATACAGGAAGACAATGTTACAGGAGCGCTATATTGCAGGCTGAAACAGTCCTAATACAGGAAGACAATGTTACAGGAGCGCTATATTGCAGGGTGAAACAGTGCCAATACAGGAACACAATATTACAGGAGCGCCATATTGCAGGGTGAAACAGTCCTAATACAGGAACACAATGTTACAGGAGCGTTATATTGCAGGCTGAAACAGTCCTAATACAGGAAGACAATGTTACAGGAGCGCTATATTGCAGGGTGAAACAGTGCCAATACAGGAACACAATATTACAGGAGCGCCATATTGCAGGGTGAAACAGTCCTAATACAGGAACACAATGTTACAGGAGCGTTATATTGCAGGCTGAAACAGTCCTAATACAGGAAGACAATGTTACAGGAGCGCTATATTGCAGGCATTTTGTTGCCCTGGAACTTGATGTTCTAGTAGATTACCCCAGGGAGAAAATACTGTGCATTTGCTGTATGTCTGGTTGAGATCTTCATAGTGCAGGTAACATATCTCTAACTCATTTCACATGAGATTACATACACATCTGCCCAGACCAGTTCTTTGCTCAGCAGCAGTGTGGAGTGAGTGATGTAAGCAGTCAGTCTCAGCAACTAAGTTAGAGCCTACCTCCCCATCCCAACCAACTACACACACACACACACACACACACACACACACACACACACACACACACACACACACACACACACACACACACACACACACACACACACACACACACACACACACACACACACACACACACACACACACACACACACACAACACACAAAGCCCTGGTCCATGAGGCTGATCAGTGAATAATATATACCACAGGGGATTGTAAAGTAAAAAATAAGAGCTGATCAATATACTGCAGCCATGTTGTGGAGGGAATCATAACCTTATCATTGACCTCTACACACAGGAAAAAATGTATTCTCTGGTTCTCCTCGCTCTCACACTGTTCTGTATCTGGAACTTTCTCTGCTGCAACTATGTGTTATAGTTAACAACTGAACGCTCCGTCACCCCATTTACAGACTGACGTCAGTCAGTCAGTCAGTCAGTCAGTCAGTCAGTCAGTCAGTCAGTCAGTGTGTGTGTTGGGGAGAGACTCCACACTGTCCATCCTGACTCCCAGTCTGTTTCTGCCATAGCTGACTTGTCATTGTCTTGCCTTTTTTCTCACTGCAGCTTAACAGCTGGCAAATGCAAGTAAGTTGCTAAAACCTGTTTAAATAAAGCAATGAAAAGTCATAGGAAGGCAATACATAACACAATAGCATAACAGTCAGCTGTAGATGCCAAACAGTAAGAATAAGGAACTAAATAGGGAAACATGTATTTAGTATCTTACTCTCTAGAGAACTATTCTCCTTAGTCTCATCAATAGAAGATTAATATAATGTAACACCAGTCAAGTTGACTAACATCACAGCAACGGTTAACCTGTGAGTCTACATTGAAGGGAAGGGGGAGAATATGGCCTGTAGATATCTCAGCAGGGAAAGCTGTGCTTTGTATATTGCCCCCATGAGAATCCTGTTCTGCTTCCTGTATTCCCAGGAGAGATGAAATAACCAATATTCCCACATGAGCCTGGAGGCTGAGGTTACAGACATCAACCTCTCCTGTCACGACAGCTCAATGTAATAAATTATGCTCTGTCGTGATGACAGTGGAAAGGGAGTATGAACAGAATGAATAGAAGTCATTGTTTATGCTTCACTTAACTGGTTAACCAACAATTCTGTGTAAGATTTCACATTTTCTCAGAAATAGCACATGGTGATTATTTACATGCTGAATGATCGAGTCATGCAATCCATATTGGCTAAGTAATTCTAGTCGAGTCCTTCCTTCTGATCTACTGTCATCTTTTTTTCAATAAATCAAACACAAACATTTAAAATATTCTCTCATCTCATACCTGACACTTCTCCAACAGAAGAGTTTGTGTTTTTCTTGCTCTGGCAGAGAGATTGGAGATGTGGTAGCCTATGAGATAAAGAGATTGGAGATGTGGTAGCCTATGAGATAAAGAGATTGGAGATGTGGTAGCCTATGAGATAAACAGAGAGTGGAGAGAGAAATATATATATAAAAAAGCGTCCTCCTGGCTATGTGCTTCTATAGAAGTGCTCCTTCCACCCTGATCCACACACACACACTGTTTCTTCACTGGCACGCGACCTACTCATTTAAAGCTGAGCCCTGCTCTCTGCCCCCGCAAGCTCAGTTGAGCGCTGAACGGAGGAACAGTGGAAGAGAGAGAGAGGGAGAGAGATGCGCTACTTGGAAGTGGAAAATAATGGAGACAGAGGCAAGTCCACACGACACAGGTGGGCTACCCACTGGAGGGAAACCCCTCCTACACAGGGGATGAAGGGTTCTTCTGTGAGGAGTGGAGGTGATCCCTATGACAACGGGGATAATAGTGAAGATGCCTTATAGTGTCTTACTTGTAAATTTATAGCCTACCCCTGGATTTTTTGTTATTTTTTATTTTGATGTTGCTTAAACTTGTGCTATTTATTGTTCTACCACAATTAACTATGACGAGGAGGATGGTGAAGATGGTGATCATCCTCATCATTGCTTTGCTGTAACCTAATGATGATTCCTTGACACATGGTCCTCAACCAATCATGTGTATCTAACTGTGTGTTTTATCCATCATACCATATGGGACCACTGCTTTCCATTTACTAGACTTCTATGTACAGTCAGTCCTATTCTCTATGTCCCTCTGCGCAATGCAGCTGCATGCATCACTCTGCTCCAAACAATCTCAATACAATAATCCACAAGTCAAAATCACAGCCATATTCTGCTTCTGGAATGTTCTATTTCATTACTCAAAATAACCATCTTGACCCGCAACTGAGGCTGCTCATTCACTGATTCTATCTGAACAAAGAATGTCCTTGCTACAGGATTTGTGTGTGTGTGTGTGTCAGTGGAATGGAATAAATGGAATGGTATCAAACAGGTGGCAACCACTTTTGACTCTGTTCCTTTTATTCCAGCTATTACAATGAGCCTGTCCTCCTTTAGCTCCTCCTACCAGGCTCTGCTGGTGTGTGTGTGTGTGTGTGTGTCTGTGGCCCTCTTGTGGATTTTATTGACCATGGCAGAGTAGTTCCAACACTACACTTGTCCCTGCAGTGCTACGGCATCTACAGGTACATTGGCTGCCTAAATGACTCGGCATTTTGTTCCTATGGGAATTAAATGCAAGTGAATTACAGTGCCCCCTTGAAAAGCCTACATCAAAGGTGCACGCATTCCTGCCAACACACACACACACACACACACACACAACCACAGCTGTGACAACACGGAAATTAACAACAGGACAGACCAGAGAAAGGACGCAACTTTACATAAGGATCCATGATATATGGAGGTGGATCACATGCAATGTGTTTGAAAAAACATGACTTACACATAAACTTAAAACATTTTATGATGAAAGGCTTTGAGGCCGATACGTAAAGCTTAATAAAGAACAGTTAAACTAACAAGAGCAGCGTTTCTCTTTTCTCTCATGATGGAATAGCTGTCAAATAAATCAAAAACTCTCACAATGATTTACCCCATAATCATGTGGGGATATATTTTAGTGTAACACTGGCTCCATCAGGCTCTCTGGTTTCCTCTCAGTCTGACTAATACCCTGTTGGGTTTGGACAGTCTGGCTTCCCAGCATCCTCTGGCCACAGGAAGTGGAATCACCGCAGCAGAGTGACCAGGATGAGGAAGAGATCCATGCGTGCCAGCAGCTCCCCGGTACACACACACGAGAACCTGACACACACACAAGAGAACCTGACACACACACAAGAGAACCTGACACACACACAAGAGAACCTGACACACACACAAGAGAACCTGACACACACACACGAGAACCTGACACACACACAAGAGAACCTGACACACACACAAGAGAACCTGACACACACACAAGAGAACCTGACACACACACACCAGATTATGAGTTACATTTTGATTGCTGAATACAGTGTATAGTAGAGTACGAAACCTCAGTGGCCTCTAGTTGCATCATATTTCACTGTTACTGTTCTCTTTGTCTCTCACTGTTTGCTTATTAAAACAAGCTTCTTGCCCAGAGGTGGCTGATGCCTGACTTGTCATGTATACATTACTAAAAACAGTTATATAAAGTCATAACCAAACGCCAGTGACAAACAATTTACATAGCAAACCTCAGACACCTGTAGACCCACTGAGCAGCTCAGTTTCTCTTTAGAAATAAAGATGACAGTATTCCTGACTCACATTCTAATGTGGCCATAGCCTCTCGAACCTTAGGCTGCATCTCGATAGTCTACCCTCGCCTCCTCTCATTCAACTGCAAGGGTGTGATTGATAGAACTGGTGTCAGAAGCAATTTATTATTAGTTGTGCCTGCGGAGAACGCCAGGAAGACGTCTGGTTTCACAAACTCATCGTTCAGGAAGTGGGCAGGGTTAAAGTTATTGATATGCTCCCATTGGCTGCTCTCGAAGAGCATAGTGAGGTTGGTGATATAGAGAGAGAGAGAGAGAAAGGAGGGTGAGAGAGAAAGAGAGAGGAGAGATAAGGGAGAGTGAAGGAGGACAGAGGGATGGAGAGAGAGATAAGGGAGAGAGAGTGAGGAGAGAGAAGAGAGAAGGGAGAGGGAGAGAGAAAGCGAGAGAGAGGAGAGATAAGGGAGAGTGAACGAGGACAGAGGGATGGAGAGAAAGAGAGAAGGGAGAGTGAAGGAGGACAGAGATATGGAGAGAAAGAGAATGATAATTTAATTTTACCTTTATTTAACCAGGCAAGTCAGTTAAGAACACATTCTTATTTTCAATGACGGCCTGGGAACAGTGGATTAACTGCCTGTTCAGGGGCAGAACGACAGATGTGTACCTTGTCAGCTCAGGGGTTTGAACTCGCAACCTTCCGGTTACTAGTCCAACCACTAGGCTACGCTGCCGCCCCCGATAAGGGGAAGACAGGAAGAAGAGAGGGAGTAGGAGACGGGGGGCAAAAGAGAGGGGGAAGGGTTAATAACAGGATAAATGCCAAATTCATGACCATACATGTTGAATGCTGAAGGTTGAAGGTTGACCAGATCTGCACCTTGTGTGCACTCATGTGTGTGTGTGTGTTTATATGCATAGAATGACATATTACAAATAATGTATTAGTAATTGAATCTCTGTGTGTGTGTGCACCTCTGGTATGTCATAGCCCATGAGCTTGGTGGGTCTGATGGTAGAGTGGTGCGATGTTGGCTAGATGCTGGGTCTCGTGGATAATGGCCAACATGTAGAGAATCCCGTCTGTCCCCAAACAACACTCTCTACCTCTCCCCAGAACACTATCTACTGTATCTCTGTCTGGCATTGGGCTGGGGAGGGAGGGAGGGGGAGTCAAAGAGTGAAAAGACAAAAGGAGAAACATATTTGTTTTAGTCTCCTTTGGGAGAGACTGCCTGCCTTATACTAATGATGTCCTGGCCTGTGTCACACTGTTCATGTAAAAAGAGTTTGCAGTGATGACAAACATAATAATAATCATTTACATTTATAGAGCGCTTTTCATTTACATTTAAATCAGAAAGCTCTGGTGTCAATACCATAGTGTGCCATCACAGCAGCACGATTTGTGACCTGTTGCCACAAGAAAGGGCAACCAGTGAAGAACAAACATCATTGTAAATAAAAGCCATATTTATTTATTTTCCCTTCTGTACTTTAACCATTTGCACATAATATGACAAAGGTCATCTCTATATTATTTTGGAGCTATTGTGAGTGTAATGTTCACTGTTCATTTTTATTGTTTATTTAACTTTTGTTTATTATCTAGTTCACTTGGTTTGGCAATGTTAACATATGTTTCCCATACCAATAAAGCCATTAAATTGAGAGGGAGTAGGAGACAGGCAGAAAGAGAGGGAGTAGGAGACAGGCAGAAAGAGAGGGAGTAGGAGACAGGCAGAAAGAGAGGGAGTAGGAGACAGGCAGAAAGAGAGGGAGTAGGAGACAGGCAGAAAGAGAGGGAGTAGGAGACAGAGGGGGGCGGGCAGAAAAAGACAGAAAAACTAAAAGAGGGGGAGAGGAGAGTCAGAGGGTTAATGACAGCTGAAGGATAAATGCAAATTTCATGACCATACATGTTGAACGCTAAAGGTCAATGAATATGTGACGTCTGGCGGCAGAGCCACACATGTTTTATCCCCACCCGTTTAGATAAAACATGTATTTATTTTTTTGTCTGTTTTGCATGTTATTTTACCATTAATGTGTCACACATCAGTTTGCAATGTAAAAAAATAATAATTGAGTTAATAAAGCTGCATACAAACATGGTCTCTTTTTTTGTTTTCTTGAGTAAGTCAGCTCCCAAATGCAGGTGTTTCAGCCTAGCTCAGTGCTTTCTGTGGTGGTGGGGCAGCCAGTGGAAAATACAGAGCGTAGGGGTTGGTAACGTTCTCTAGTTGCTCCGTGATTGGCTCAGTGTTCTGTCACTCATGGGGACACTACGTCGCTGCAAAATCTACGGGGAGAGCTTGAGAATGTAATCCCCTTGGGTGCTGCCATAGAGTCCCATTAGAAGTACCCTTCCATGAAGGCTCAATCAATGTCATTAGCCACAGATAAAATTGCGTCAAATCACATACCTACCGTAGCTTTGATTGAACTAATCATGTCGACATCATACTTTCAAAATCTTAGCTAGCAAACTAGCAGTCATCATGACAATCTACTGGCAAATCCTTTTCAATCCTTGTCATATTAAAATAAATGATGAAGAAAATGACAGATAAAACGTATCGGTGCTCATCAGCCATTCGACATAAACATTACACAACAAGTTGTAAATCTCAAATTCAATTTGGAAGGAATCAGTGGTTAACTGCAAGCATTGCAAAGAAGTCACTAGCCTGCTATTCAGTGGAGTAGGTGTGAGGTCCAAATCTGGGTTTAATGGTCTCTTTTCTAAGCTTAAGGGAGAAAGATTTATCAAATTAATTTGGGACAGATTGACTGTCTCATGCTGATGATGTCCTGGCTTGTGTCAGACTGTTCATGTAGAAACAGTTTGCAGTGATGGCAAACATAATAATCATTTACATTTATAGAGCACTTCTCATTTACAGACGTAAATCAAGGAAGCTCTGGTGTCAGAAGCTATTTATTATCAGTCTTACCTGTGAAGAACGCCAGGAAGGCGTCTGGTTGATAAGATGGTGCCGGAGAAGAATGCTGACGTTTTGTGTCCCCAACCAATTGTGGTTTTTTGCGTTGTTTGGAACTTATTTTTTAAACTTATTTTGTACATTATGTTGCCGCTACCGTCTCTTATGAACGAAAATAACTTCTGGACATTAGGACTGCGATTACTCACCACGGACTGGCAGAATCTTTTTTTCCCCTTTAACGAGTATGATATACTGCTCTCCCAGGAACAGGCCCAGATCCCTGTCATTTGCGTGAAGAGAAGGCAGAGAAAAGGGGGCCAAAGGGCAGGTGGCCGAGAATTTGTAGGTGACTGAATAAACCCCCACTTCCTTCCATTCTGCTAGCATACGTGCAATCTTTGGAAAATAAAATAGATGACCTACGCGGAAGATTAAACTACCAACGGGACATTAAAAACTGTAATATCTTATGCTTCACGGAGTCGTGGCTGAACGACGACACTATCAACATACAGCTGGCTGGTTATACGCTGTACTGGCAGGATAGAACAGGTAAGACAAGGGGCGGCGGACTATGTATTTTTGTAAATAACAGCTGGCGCACAATATCTATGTCTTGAGCTATTGCTCGCCTGAGGTAGAGTATCTTATGATAAGCTGTAGACCACACTATCTACCTAGAGAGTTGTCATCTATATTTTCCGTAGCTGTTTACATACCCCCACAGACTGAGGCCACATTGAATGAGATGTATTCCGCCATAAGCAAACAAGAAAACGCTCACCCAGTGGCGGCTCTCCTAGTCGCCGGGGACTTAAATGCTGAGAAACTTAAATCCGTTTTTACCAAATTTCTATCAGCATGTTAAATGTGTAACCCGAGGGGGGAGAAAAAAAAAAAAAACTCTAGACCACCTTTACTCCACACACAGACACACACAAAGCTCTCCCTTGCCCTCCATTTGGCGAATCTGACCATAATTCTATCCTCCTGATCCCTGCTTACTAAAATTAAAGCAGGATGCACCCGTGAGCCGATCACTAAAAAAGTGGTCAGATAAAGCAGATGCTAGCAGACTGGAACATGTTCCGGGATTTCCCCGGTGGCATTGAGGAGTACACCCCATCAGTCATTTGCGTCATCAATAAGTGAATCGACGACATTGTGCGCACAGTGACAGTACGTACATACCCCAACCAGAAGCCATGGATTTTACAGGCAACATCTGCACTGAGCTAACGGCCAGAGCTGCCACTTTCAAGGAGCGGGACTTATAAGAAATCCTGCTATGCCCTCTGACGAACTATCAAACAGGCAAAGCGTCAATACAGAACTAAGATCGAATCGTACTACACCGGCTCCAACGCTCGTCGGATGTGGCAAGGTTGCAAACCATTACAGATTACAAAGGGAAGCACAGCCGAGAGCTGCCCAGTGACACGAGCTAAACTACTTCTATGCTCGCTTCGAGGCAAATAACACTGAAACATGCACGAGAGCACCAGCTGTTCCGGAAGACGGTGTGATCACGCTCTCCACAGCCGATGTGAGTAAGACCTTTAAACAGGTCAACATTCACAAGGCCGCAGGGCCAGACGGATTGCCAGGACATGTACTGCGAGCCTGCACTGATCAACTTGCACGTGTCTTCACTGACATTTTCAACTGCCGTGTGGTGCCAGGACAACAACCTCTCCCTCAACATGATCAAGACAAAGGAGATGATTTTGGACTACAGGAAAAAGAAGACCGAGCACGCCCCCGTTCTCATTGACGGGGCTGTAGTGGAGCCGGTTGAGAGCTTCAAGTCCCTTGGTGTCCACATCACCAACAAACTAACATGGTCCAAGCACACCAAGATAGTCATGAAGAGGGCACGACAAAACCTATTCCCCCTCAGGAGACTGAAAAGATTTGGCATGGGTCCTCAAAAGGTTCTACAGCTGCACCATCAAGAGCATCCTGACAGGTTGCATCACTGCCTGGTATTGAAACTGCTCGGCCTCCGATTGCAAGGTACTACAGAGGATAGTGCAAACGGCCCAGTAAATCACTGGGGCCAAGCTTCCTGCCATCCAGGACCTCTATACCAGGCGATGTCAGAGGAAGGCACTAAAAATTGTCAAAGACTCCAGCCACCCTAGTCTTAGACTGTTTGCTCTGCTCCCACACGACGAGCTTGGTGTCTATTGTTAGCTAATCTAGGGGTTAAGGTTAGGAGAAGGACTAGCTAACATGCTAAGTAGTTGCAAAATAGCTAAAAAGGTAGTAAATAGTTGCAGTTCCTAATAAGCTAAAGGTTGTCCCTGATGAGATTCAAACACGCAACCTTTGGTCTGCTTGACGTTCGCGTAATACGCCCACACATCCACCCAGACCTACCATCCTTTTTGCCATAGGTATCCTGGTTATGTATCCACACCAAACGTAACATATCGTACTAATTTGAGGGTCCTGGATTCAAATTTACCGTGTTAAGTCTAGTCTATGAGACCAGGGTGATTTTCTATAACCCTAAAAACAGCCTTTTTCTTGTGGGGACTGGCAAAATGTGCCCACTTTTCCCTTGTAAAGACTTCTGGTCCCCACAAGGATAGTAACACACACACCTACACCTGCTTCTGGGCACACCACAAGATCAATGATTGCTCAACAGTGCCAGCAGGTTTTCACAGCTGACTGAATGTAAGCATTACTGTGCTGCATTCAACAGCTCTGAGAAAATAATCAGTGGAAAGTGTTTATTATCATTAAGAGCCAACATGTTTCAGCATCAAGGTGCAGTTTCTTAAATTAAAGCACTACACTGCCACTCAGTAAGGGGCTTCATCAACTTGGCTGCATGGTTCTGTAGAAACAAGCCTGACCTAGAAAGACATCCTTGTAAATGCAGAACTGAAGCTTGGGGGCTTTAACTCTTTAATCAGTGTGTAACTATCAAGTGACATCATTCTATTCATTGGAGTGATCTGCCAATAACAACAGGAGGGGGACTGAGGCATGAGCTTGCCGTTTATTATTGTTATCAAGAAGTTACCATGGTTACCTGCATTGAAATACAATACGATAAACCTCAAGCTTTGTGAGAAAGCTCCAACTCCATGACATGGGGTAGAGCTACTGGATTATTACACAGACAGTAAATCTTATTGGCAATTAGATATGTTTAGTAAGTACATTCTCCTCTACAAGATATTCATGTACAATATACAAGTTAAAAAATATAATTTGTTTGTTTGCATTGAGTTCAAAAAATGTTGTGTTTTTTATGCTTTCTGGTTGACAAAGTGTTTTCAGGTATGGAGAGCACTGGTTTGTCAAACAGAGTATAACCAACACATACTGTATAATGCATAGGGAGGCAGATCTATGCAAGTAGATGCTTTACATGACAGAAAGACAGGAAATAAGAGATGAAGCTGTTTCATCATGATCAGAAGAGAAGACCAGGCATTGAGGAGCAGGCAGCTGAAACAGCAGTATTCTCTGGACACACACAAATCCTAACACCACGATACATAAAAACACCAGAAGCAGGCCAGACTAGTGTTCAACAAACAAACACACACACACACACAACAATGAAAGGGCACACTACACACAGCAGATACGAAGGATCCCCTAACTCAGTCAATGGAGGGTCTCCACCCAGCAGAGAAACAAACAAACCATTCAGAAGAACAACAACTGCTCTGATACACAAGAAAAGGATGAAGACACCGATCTAAAGTGTTTCCCAGCACAGCTGATCCTAGATCAGTGGTTAGGGGTAACCTGGAGCCCCAGAGAGGCTGAGAAAAGGGGTGTTCTAGTCCTCCCTCGTTGCTAAGGATGGCAAACTTACATCGACCAATCCAATAGTGTTTAAATCATGAGGGGGAGTGAACAAGTGCACACTTCTGAGAAAAAGTGTGGAAAATTAGTATGTCCAGAGTTACATTCTCAAGACCAAAACAACTTCCTCCTCAACCCTACCTGCGTTACACAAAGGGCTGATCTGAAATGGCACCCTATTCCCTATATAGGTTAATACTTCTGTCCTCATAAGGCTCTGGACAAAAAGTGTGCATAGCATTACATTGGGAATAAGGTGCAATGCCAAACAAAGACAAAGGGCTTTAACCAGTAATCATGTGTAGAATGGAAGGAGTGTGTTGGTGAAAAAAAGCTAACGTTACATGTTAGATTGTTACCATGATAAAAGTACATACAAAACACATATTAAATGATTGTATCAACCTGGAAACAACCCTTTCCAGAATACTGTAGTAGAAAATAAGCACTTATTTCCATATGGACAACAGACTGAGAAAGTAATGTAGTTAAGTGTGATGCACTTAGCAAAATAATAAACGGAGAGACTGAAAACTGCACATTCAACTGTATAACACCAATGTAGAACAAAGGAATTTGCAACTGACTCCAACTGTGTGTCCTTGACCTAATTCAGCCAACCAACAGTGGGCCTGTAGTTTCCATGACAACCACAACAATGAATACTAAAATTGCCAGAGATAACAAATGTGGGTAGCTTCTCGAAACAGAGAAAGTTAAGTTCATGTGGTGCTTCAAAAGTACACAACAGGCATTCATCTTTAAAAAGAACAGAAGAAGCACAAAATGTAATAGTATCATTACCATGTTTGTTTAGAAAATAAAGAAATGTAAAACTTTTGGGGGGGGCAGCTACGCTTCAGTGGCGATGCCTGTTGCGGACTGGCATAAAGAACAAGTTACCCCAGAAACTCTGAAACCGTTTCCATAGTAACTTTGACACAGAAGAGCCTGGGAGGAAGCAACCAACCTATTGCCTCGTCCCCTACTGTCTGTGCTGTAGACAACTCTTCTAACGTTTGTTGTCAAAACAGGACTTACATACAGTATGAGGCGAGGCTACCCCACCAAACCTCCAGAAACTACCCTCAGACCCCACATTAGAGCTTAGTGGGACCACAAGGCACCCAGGGAAACAGAGTTCTAGCCAACATCTCCCCCCAGGGTACATGGCTTGGGCTGTAGCCATTACATTGCTATGGGAATGCTGCGACATCAGTGTGAGGAATGGTAATTAAGGGAGACAGTATTACATAGTGTGGCAACAACAACAAAAACATGTCAACAAAAACATGAAATAAAAAAAAACGTAAAAAAAATAATAAAATGTCTTTAAAGGCAAAACCAATATCCTCCCAACATACTGAATAGTCATCCACTGGTAAGTTAGAGACTACAATACCCAGAATTCTTCCTTCAGTAACAGAAAACATGACACTTAACATTATCACTGGAAATATCCCTTTTTTCTCAAAAAATGGTTTAGCCGGGCAGAGGGAAACCACTGATTGGCTGAGACGTTGGATGATACCATTTTGGGTTTTGGCACAGGCCTTGTTTCTCAACTCTGAGAAGGGCTCACTCATCTCACTAGCTCCCAAAACAAACTAGCTACGTGTTTCTTTCCTTTAGTTAATAAGAAAAAAGACAATAATTCAAGGCAAAAAAGGGAGAGAGAGTGGAACAAAGACAAACAGAACAGGTTAGCTAGGTTGTTCTCCCTCTGGTGAGCAGAGTGCCGCTAGTCTCAGCCTGGGTCTGGTCTGAGACAGGTTTAAACTCAGGCTGAGCTTTAGTTTAAGGGTTTAGGCTTGTTATTAAGTTGGGTCATTAAGCTCGTTAGGGCTCTCCAGATATTCACAGTGGTTTATAAGGGGACGAGGCGGCTACTGTTCCTAGAGAGAGAGGGATGAGAAGGAGAGAGGGAACAAAAAACCCCTCCGTTAATCTCGGTTCTCTTGTAGACCTCTCTCAGATTTGAGTTTATCGTCATTTTACATTTTCTTCTTTTCATTGTAGTAATTGTGATCACATCTCAGGCGTTCAGGTGCGGCTGGCAAAACAATGTAATTCCTGAGAGAGACAAAGGGAGAGAGATGTCAGGTCATTTACAAATAACAAAACAAATATAAAAATAAAAAAGTTAGTTCCAAAAGATCCAACCACAACATGAACTCAAGTTCCTGTAGTTACCTGGGACAGTATTGGGGTCAAAGGGCAATCTCATCTGTAGCTCTTCTGCATCAGACCGACGTTCTCATACACTCTAGAGCAGTCCTCCCTCATTCTACACACACACACGCACGCACGCACACATACACACACCCCCCCCCCCGAGAGAAACACATCAGTCAAGGTATTTCTCAACTGAAGCTGACTAGCTGAGTGCTAGTTTGATTATACACAGAGTATACCAAAAATTAGGAACACCTTTCTAATATTCAGTTGCACCCCCCTTTTGCCTTCAGAACAGCCCAATTTGTCAGAGCATGAACTGTACAAGGTGTGGAAATCTTTCCACAGGGATGCTGGCCCATGTTGACTCCAATGCTTCCCACAGTTGTGTCAAGTTGTCTGGATGTCCTTTGGCTGGTGGATCATTCTTTCTCCCCAATTTCTCGGTATCCAATTGTTAGTAGTTACAGTCTTGTCTCATCGCTGCAACTTCCGTACAAACTTGGGAGAGGCGAAGGTCGAGAGCCATGCGTCTTCCGAAACACAACCCAACTGCTTCTTAACACAATGCACATCCAACCCAGAAGCCAGCCGCACCAATGTGTCGGAGGAAACACCGTACACCTAGCGACCTGGTCAGCATGCACTGCGCCCGGCCCGCAACTGGAGTCGCTAGTGCGTGATGAGACAAGGATATCCCTGCCGGCCAAACCCTCGCTAACCCGGACGACGCTGGGCCAATTGTGCGCCGCCCCATGGGCCTCCCGGTCACGGCCAACCACAACAGAGCCTGGGCTCGAAACCAGAATCTCTGGTGGCACAGCTAGCACTGCGATGCAGTGCCTTAGACCACTGCGCCACTCGGGAGGCCATGGTGGACCATTCTTGATATATACGGGAAACTGTTGAGTGTGAAAAACCCAGCAGCGTTGCAGTTCTTGACACAAACTGGTGCGCCCAACAACTACTGCCATACCCCGTTCAAAGCCACCAAAATATATTTAACAAGTGACATCAATAAGGGATCATAGCTTTCAACTGGATTCATCTGGTCAGTCTATGTCATAGAAAGAGCAGGTGTTCTTGTTTAGGTTGTATACTCTGTGTAGTAGCTGCTAGTTGGTAGGTACTCACTCTGCACAGGTGGGGCTGGGGGTGCAGGGAGGCAGAGGGCTCTGCAGCTGGTCTCCACCAGTCAGGTCAGATAGAGAATACTTAATGTTGGTGTACTCCCTCCCCTTTATCTTACTCTTCTGTTAGAGAGAGGAAGGATGTTAAAGAAAGACTTTCACAGACACGCACACACGGGACACACACACACCTGTTCCTCCTCTATGCGTCTCTGCAGTGTCTCTATGTAGTGCTGGACAGCCATGTAGATGAACCTGTACTGGGCCTCAGTCTGAACCATCCCAGACCGCTGGGAACGAACCATCTGGATGCTCTTAGGAACGTCTATGTCACAGTCCACTCCTACAGAGACAGAAGAGGTTAGACTAGGAACGTCTATGTCACAGTCCACTCCTACAGAGACAGAAGAGGTTAGACTAGGAACGTCTGTCACAGTCCACTCCTACAGAGACAGAAGAGGTTAGACTAGGAACGTCTATGTCACAGTCCACTCCTACAGAGACAGAAGAGGTTAGACTAGGAACGTCTATGTCACAGTCCACTCCTACAGAGACAGAAGAGGTTAGACTAGGAACGTCTGTCACAGTCCACTCCTACAGAGACAGAAGAGGTTAGACTAGGAACGTCTGTGTTACAGTCCACTCCTACAGAGACAGAAGAGGTTAGACTAGGAACGTCTGTCACAGTCCACTCCTACAGAGAGAAGAGGTTAGACTAGGAACGTCTGTGTCACAGTCCACTCCTACAGAGACAGAAGAGGTTAGACTAGGAACGTCTGTGTCACAGTCCACTCCTACAGAGAGAAGAGGTTAGACTAGGAACGTCTGTGTCACAGTCCACTCCTACAGAGACAGAAGAGGTTAGACTAGGAACGTCTGTGTCACAGTCCACTCCTACAGAGACAGAAGAGGTTAGACTAGGAACGTCTGTGTCACAGTCCACTCCTACAGAGACAGAAGAGGTTAGACTAGGAACGTCTGTGTCACAGTCCACTCCTACAGAGACAGAAGAGGTTAGACTAGGAACGTCTGTGTTACAGTCCACTCCTACAGAGACAGAAGAGGTTAGACTAGGAACGTCTGTGTCACAGTCCACTCCTACAGAGACAGAAGAGGTTAGACTAGGAACGTCTGTGTCACAGTCCACTCCTACAGAGACAGAAGAGGTTAGACTAGGAACGTCTGTGTTACAGTCCACTCCTACAGAGACAGAAGAGGTTAGACTAGGAACGTCTGTCACAGTCCACTCCTACAGAGACAGAAGAGGTTAGACTAGGAACGTCTGTCACAGTCCACTCCTACAGAGACAGAAGAGGTTAGACTAGGAACGTCTGTGTCACAGTCCACTCCTACAGAGACAGAAGAGGTTAGACTAGGAACGTCTGTGTCACAGTCCACTCCTACAGAGACAGAAGAGGTTAGACTAGGAACGTCTGTGTCACAGTCCACTCCTACAGAGACAGAAGAGGTTAGACTAGGAACGTCTGTGTCACAGTCCACTCCTACAGAGACAGAAGAGGTTAGACTAGGAACGTCTGTCACAGTCCACTCCTACAGAGACAGAAGAGGTTAGACTAGGAACGTCTGTCACAGTCCACTCCTACAGAGACAGAAGAGGTTAGACTAGGAACGTCTGTGTCACAGTCCACTCCTACAGAGACAGAAGAGGTTAGACTAGGAACGTCTGTGTTACAGTCCACTCCTACAGAGAGAAGAGGTTAGACTAGGAACGTCTGTGTCACAGTTCACTCCTATAGAGAGAAGAGGTTAGACTGTAGTCACAGATACCCTTGGGGTCTGAACAAGGCAGAAGCTTTCTTCATGGAAATGATCTCATGTAGCAGAAATAGATGAAGTATTTGCACTCACCTTTTTCCCTGATGACGTCAATGAGGATGTCAATCACTATAAACGTTCCTGTCCGTCCAATACCAGCACTGGAGAGAGAGAGGGAATTAGAGAGCAACAGTACATATAACTGTCTCTGTGTGTCTGTGTGTCTGTGTGTGTGTGTGTGTGTGTGTGTGTGTGTGTGTGTGTGTACCTGCAGTGCACCACTATGGGCCCAGCCTCTAGAATGCTCTCCTGTTTGAGGTTGACCTCCTCTAGGAAGTCCAGAACACCCCCGGGGTCTGTAGGGACACCATGGTCCGGCCACGCTCTGAAATGGTACTGCCACACTGTCCGCTCTGTGTTACCCTGAAACACACACACATTTTGAAGTAGCATGCATGCTCACATACACAGCTAAGGACACACTTCCAAAAAAACCACACAAAAAAAAAAACAGTCCCTCCTCTTACCTGTCCAACCTTGGACAGTTTGAGTTCTCGTAGGATGTAGTCGTGAGCAGACGTCTCTTTGACGTTGCGGACACGCATGATTCCATACTCCTTCAGAGATGACATGTCTGGCCAGTACTTCACACACTTACTCTGTGGGGAGACAAAGTATCTCAATTGACGTGCACACTTCTGCCCCAAAGCCACAGCAACAGTTCACACTGAAACCTATGAAGAAGATCTCCTGGTTTTCAGAGATGCTTGAAATGGAGAACCACAACAGCAGTCAGCCCGTTACCTTTCCCCTCTCCACCTCCTTGGTAGTCATGACGATGACCCGGGAGTTCTCCTGGAAGACCATCCTCCAGAAGTCACTGATGGTGTTCTGTAGACAGCCCTGCGTGGCGATGTACGACTTCTTCAGCTTGGTGCTGTTACACTTCCACTCCAACTCCGGCTAGAGAGAAAGAACAGTTCCACAGAGACAGGCGCTGGATGTAGTAGTGTGTAGAGGAAAGCAGACTTAAGTGCAATGCAAACAAAGTAACATACAGCAATTGTCTTAGCAGTCCACGTCACGCACTCAATGACTGAAACGACAAGACAAACAGTAAGCTTGCCTATTCATTTGTATTTCGTAGAGCTGTCACATACAGGAAATTTCAGATTGTGCTTGAAATAGAGCTGTACGCAAGTGTGTGGTGTTTACCGTGAGGTCATTTCGATACCATATTGTGTGTGTCTGACAGGTGTGTGTGTGTCCTGAGAATGAAGTGAGTTTACCATGATATCAGTTACTACCATGATGAGATTGGCGTTAATATAGTCCGCGCCAGCCTCAGATCCATCCCCATCATTCAGCACCACACGAGTGTGATCAACTAGAGAGGGAAAGAGAGAGAAAGAGAGAAGAGTCATGATTAAAACCAGACCAATAACCAGGCTCTGCATACTGCAACAACAGGGGGGTGTCAGTCAGTCGTGATATTTGATAGGGTATGATGTGTGTGTTCTCTCACAGGGCAGGATGTTCTTGTATCGGTTCTTGTTCTTGTTTTCAGCTCTCTGCCCCTCCTTACGGCTGTAGAGAAGTTTACACTCCTGCTGCTGCAACGTCTGGGCGGGACAAAGGAAAAGGGATACTTGTTAAAAGTCTATGGGTATCTGCTAGCAGAGACATAAATATTGTATCCATGAGTTCATCCGACTCTGGAAGTAGATAAAGGGCATCATTGTCAAAATCTCTAAGTAATCATTTAACCATTTAAAAACGTATCCTCAACGTATTGCTTTAATCTATTTCAATAATTCAGATGTGGAGCGTGGCTAGGTTACCGGGAGACGGACAGATGTGGAGAGTGGCTAGGTTACCGGGAGACGGACAGACGTGGAGCGTGGCTAGGTTACCGGGAGACGGACAGACGTGGAGCGTGGCTAGGTTACCGGGAGACGGACAGATGTGGAGCGTGGCTAGGTTACCGGGAGACGGACAGACGTGGAGCGTGGCTAGGTTACCGGGAGACGGACAGACGTGGAGCGTGGCTAGGTTACCGGGAGACGGACAGACGTGGAGCGTGGCTAGGTTACCGGGAGACGGACAGACGTGGAGCGTGGCTAGGTTACCGGGAGACGGACAGACGTGGAGCGTGGCTAGGTTACCGGGAGACGGACAGACGTGGAGCGTGGCTAGGTTACCGGGAGACGGACAGACGTGGAGCGTGGCTAGGTTACCGGGAGACGGACAGACGTGGAGCGTGGCTAGGTTACCGGGAGACGGACAGACGTGGAGCGTGGCTAGGTTACCGGGAGACGGACAGACGTGGAGCGTGGCTAGGTTACCGGGAGACGGACAGACGTGGAGCGTGGCTAGGTTACCGGGAGACGGACAGATGTGGAGCGTGGCTAGGTTACCGGGAGACAGACAGACGTGGAGCGTGGCTAGGTTACCGGGAGACGGACAGATGTGGAGCGTGGCTAGGTTACAGGGAGACGGACAGATGTGGAGCGTGGCTAGGTTACCGGGAGACAGACAGATGTGGAGCGTGGCTAGGTTACCGGGAGACGGACAGATGTGGAGCGTGGCTAGGTTACCGGGAGACAGACAGATGTGGAGCGTGGCTAGGTTACCGGGAGACAGACAAATGTGGAGCGTGGCTAGGTTACCGGGAGACAGACAGATGTGGAGCGTGGCTAGGTTACCGGGAGACGGACAGACGTGGAGCGTGGCTAGGTTACCGGGAGACAGACAGATGTGGAGCGTGGCTAGGTTACCGGGAGACAGACAGACGTGGAGCGTGGCTAGGTTACCGGGAGACAGACAGATGACATGTGAGCATGTACAACGGTATAAAAAAACCTTTTCCTGACATAAGAACAACACTACATTAAATACGTATTTTGAAACGCAATGGAGCGTCTCTTACCTCAAACTCTTCCCAGAATCCCTGTTTGACCTTGTCCGTAACCTCGGCCAGTTTACTGAGCTCTCTCACTCTGCTCTCTATCTCTGCTGCATTGATACGCGTGGTGTTCAGGGGCTGGGGAAAGATGCATACAAGTTAGAAACAAGAAATCTATGGATTATTAAAGCTTCTGAAAGACAAAAAGGGCATAAATGATCAAGATCAGGGGAATGATATGTAGCTTGCTGACAAGAGAGAGAGCAGGCTGAAGAGCGACCTGTTTGAGTTGCAGCACCGTGCCCAGTGTCTCCACCATGGGGTTCTTCTTATAGTGCTCCACCAGGTCTGTCAGAGAGTCAAACTTCTCTCCTCCACCAACGTCATACTTTAGGTCATGCTGAGAAACACACACAATGTGGACCGTCCCTTCACCCACAGAGATATGCGAAAGGCTCTTTGACTATTTTAAATATCATGTAGTGTATCTGTGGTCATAAGCCACATCTTTAGCTCGGGGGAGGGAGGAAGGGAGGGGAGGGAAGGAGGGAGGGAGGAAAGGAGGAAGGGAGGGAAGGAGGAAGGGAGGGGAGGGAGGAAGGGAGGAAGGGGAGGGAAGGAGGAAGGGGAGGGAAGGAGGGAGGAGGAAGGGAGGGAGGGGAAGGAGGGGTGTAAAAAAAAAGGACAAAAAAAAAGGAAATAATTCTTTACCTGGCAGCGGATCATGACATGTGTCACCTTGGGCTTGTTGTCACTGCTGTCAGTCTTGTCGTCACCGGTGCGGACAGACAGAACGAAGTCTCCAGGGTGGCTCTGGCTCTCTCTAACCAGGAAACTACCGTTCTTTCCCTTCTCTGTCAGCAGCTTCTCAGCCTCCCGGCCTGACAGGTGACCATGGAACCACCTGGGACACACACACAGTTTATAGAACTCCACTGACATAGCCATCAAATCCACTGGATTGGTGGCTGAAGCAGAGACGGACTGACACTCAGGCTAGAGAGGTACACACACAGACAAGCAGAGACAATTACACCGTGTCGTTTCAGTGTCAGAGCTCACCTCTCAGAGGTGGGGTCAGCACAGTTGAGGGGGTATTTGAGCTCGATGACGTCTCCATTCTTCTCCTTGAGTTGGCCGTGGTGCTCCATGTAGTACTGAACCAGCTCAGCCAGGGTGGCAAACTTCTCCCCCCCGTACAGGTCATAGTAATCCCCTGTGTTCTGGATCTTAATGTGGGTGACTGCTCCGTTACGTCTGCACAGGAGAACACAGGATTGAGAGAAAAAGGAAATATTAAAACACACCCCTCATCTAAAGCTGAAACAGTCTGGTACCCAGGCCATTATCTTCAGTTGGCCTAATCAATTACAATAAAGGGAAATGGTAGAGTATAAATTGGGAAAGTGTTTTCTTGTATGCTGTCAGCCTGACTAAACTAAATAGGCCCCATAGATATTTAATCCTAAAATGTCAACCCAGCCTACGGTAGCTCCTGTGTCTGGTGGTACAATATCTCACCTGACAGAAAGGGTGAAGTCTCCAGGGTTGCTCTTGCTGGGTCGGGCCAGGAAGCTCCCGTCCACCCCCCGGGTTAACAGCAGATTCTCAGCCTCCACCCCTGTGATATTGGGGTGGAACCACCTAAACACCACATCATCATCACAGCTCAACTAGCTAGCTAAGTGCATTTGGAGAAATAGGCTACACAGCTTAAAAACAAAAGAAACATTTCCAGCCACGACAGATTCATGGACCACACCACACCCATTACCAGCTTTCACAACAAGGTAGCTGTCATTGTCCTGCCTATAGTTTAATTTGTATTTCATCATAACTCTATTGTAATTGCCAGTGAGTCATCTTCCCAACTTGGTTCAAGGCCCTCGACTTAGCCTCTGGGAGATAACAAGCGGTCATAAATCAGAGATCACTGGCTGCCTAGAGAACATATCTGGCCTGAATATAACGGTGTGCAGTTTCAAGTTTTAATGTCACAAGCAAAAGTACAGTGAAATTCCTTTCTTGTAAGCTCCAACCCCCAAAATACAGCAATCAATAACAATGGAAAATTTAAAATAACAAAAGGTAGAACAAAAACATGCATTTTTGTTGTAATAATAAGATGAACATGATAAAGTAAGCAAGCATAGAATACAGGGTCAGTTCCAGTACCATATTTACAATGTGCAGGGAAAGTGGACGGTAAGGTAACTAGGCATCAGGATATATGATAAACACAGTAGCAGATGCGTATATGATGATTATATGCGAGTGTGTGTGTAGAGCCAGTATAAATGTATGTGCATATTATCCATAAAATGGAGTGTTTGTGCATTCGGAAAGTATTCAGACACCATTCCTTTCACTACATGTTAAGTTACAGCCATATTCCAAAATGAATTTTAAAATCCTCAATCTACACACAATACCCCATAATGACAAAGCAAAAACAGATTTTTTAGAAATGTTTGTAAATGTATTAAAAATGTTTAAATATATATATATATATTTTTTTTTTACATAAGTACATAAGTAGACACTTTGCTATGAGACTCAAAATGTAGCTCAGGTAAACCCTGTTTCCATTGATCATCCTTGAGATGTTTGTACAACTTGATTGTCATCCACCTGTGTTCAATTCAATTGATTGGACATGATTTGGAAAGGCACGCACACACCTGTCTATATAAGGCCCTACAGTTGACAGTGCATGTCAGAGCAAAAACCAAGCCATGGGGTTGAAGGAATTGTCTGTAGAGCTCCAAGATAGGATTGTGTTGAGGCACAGGTCTGGGGAAGGGTACCCAAAACGTTCTGTAGCATTGAAGGTCCCCAAGAACACAGTGGCCTTCCATTTAAGAATGATGGAGAAGTTTGGAACCACCAACACTCTGCCTAGAGCCGGCCGCCTGGCCAAACTGAGCAATCGGGAGAGAAGGGGCTTGGTCAGGGAGGTGACCAAGAACCTGATGTCTACTCTGACAGAGCTCCAGAGTTCCTCTGTGGAGATGGGAGAACCTTCCAGAAGAACAACCATATCTGCAGCACTCCACCAGTCAGGCCAGTACAGAGATCCCAGGTGAACACCTGTTCCAGAGCACTCAGGATCTCACTGGGGCGAAGGTTCACCTTCAAACAGGACAATGACCCTAAGCACACAGCCAAGACAACGCAGGAGTGGCTTCGGGGCAAGTCTTGAACATCTCTGGAGAGACCTGAAAATAGCTGTAAAGCGACGCTCCCCATCCAACCTGATTGAGAGGATCTGCAGAGAATGGGAGAAACTCCCCAAATACAGGTGTGCCAAGCTTGTAGTGTCATACCCCAAAAGACTTGAGGCTGTAATCACTGCCAAAGGTGTTTCAACAAAGTACTGAGTAAAAGGTCTGAATACTTATGTAAATACTGTATTTCAGTTTTTATTTGTATACATTTGAAAAACTATGGGGTATTATGTAGTTTGATGAGAAATAAGGTTGTAATGTAACAATGTGGAAAAAGTCTAGGGGTCTGAATATTAATACTTTCTGAATGCACTGTGTGTTGGAGTATTTGTGTGTAGGGCCCTGTGAGTGGGCATAGAGACAATGCAACAAATACTATAAAATACAGAAGTTCATCCTGGATAGTCCATGTAGAAATTTAGTTAGCTATTTAGCAGTCTTATGACATGGGGATAGAAGCTGTTCAGGAGCCTGCTGGTGTCAGACTTGATGTACCGCTTGCCGTGTGGAAGCAGAAAGAACAGTCTATGGCTTGGGTTGTTGGAGTGTCTTAACAATTTCCCAGCCTTCCTTTCACACTGCCTGATAAGAGGTCCTGGATGGGAGGGAACTCCGCCACAAACCCATGGCACGATTAGACAGATGAGCATACAGATCATATTTACTTGGGTCCCAGCCCATGTGGGGGTGGAGGGGAACAAGACAGTTGATGTACTGGCTAACCAAGCACTTAAAATTGTTTGTTGTAGTTTCAATGAGCAAGGCAGAGGCAAAAAAAAGCCTGATATGGACAGTGATGGTGCAGAGATGGCAAGGAGCAGTGGAGGAGATACTAAGAGCAGGCATTTATTTCAAGTATAGAGGAAAGTCGGAGGTCGACAAGAAGGGACAAAAGAGGATGCTATTATTATAAGATTACGGGTGGGACACAGCTAGTTGAATATGTCCTTAAATGTGATAGGAAAGCATCCAACAGGAAAGTGTGATTATTGCCAGGAAGACCGTGGAGCGTGTATTACCACAGTGTGGGCAGTATGAGGGAAAGAGTCAGATCTAGTATGAGGGATAAGGGAATACAGGAAATTAGTTGAGTATATTGAGTAGAATGTCATTAGATTAAAAAAAAAAAAAAAAAGAGCAACAGGGCTGGCAGGTAGGATTTAGTTATCCCGGTCTCTGGCACACTCCAGTACCGTAGGTGGCGGTAATGTACCATGACGTTGGATGCCATCGTGCCTATAAACCCCACAGAAGGAGGAAGCTCAGCCCCAGTGAGGTTCCCTTGCTGTTCGTACCACCCTCTGTAGCGCCAAACGATTGAGGGCGGGGCTATTGCCATACCAAGCAAAGATGCTCTCAATAGTACAGCTGTGTAACTTGTACTCAGATGTCATGGGCACAACAATGCAAATCAGGATAAAGAAGATTGATGTGGGGGAGGGTCAAAATCAATGTACGACTAAAGGATGATGTGAGAATTATCAGAATCCTGATTTAATCAGAAAATCACGTGTACAGTGATTGACATTGAACAATTGAAGTCTGTATCCATTTACTGAGTATATTGAGGTTGGTATCTTTCCAAAGAGCATACAAGCCTGTCGTTCAAACTGAGCCAGATGCATTGAACCCCCTTGGCTTCTCAGCTGGAACTGACAGCTAGGTCCCCCAATGGTAGCTAGTTAGCTAGATTTTCTTGTTTGCTTATTAGCAATTGTTAGCTAAGCATTCATATTTATAATTGATAACGAAACGTCTCCAAAAATGTTATGGGCAGATAGCTTGTGAATAGTTCACACACAGAATTTAAAAGGTAACTGCATTGTGGGCTTCAATTTCACGGATGCCCAATAAAGAACCTAGTTAACATGACCACATACCGTAATGTTGCTGGCTCCAAAACACCGACAAGGCACATCCTTGTCAAATACGACTTGTTTTAGGTCGTTAACTGACGATCACATACATTCATCATCAATGGGATTATCTTGAAAATGTAAACAGTTCTAGGCTAATGTTAGCCGACAGGCTAGTTAGTTGGATACCTAGTTTCCATCAGATTGCTTTCCATGATCAGTCCTTACCTCCGAGATGTCATTTTTTCAAACCTTGTTTCCTCGTGCTGGCTTTTCCAACTATTGTGTGTGTCTTCGGCAGTCTACTCCCAGCAAAAATGCCTCATAAGGTCCAGACTCCGCTCAAAACGGAAAAATGTTTCGATTGGAATTTTTTACAACAACAAAAAGTCCATAGGCCTCAGCCCGGAGACTTCAGAGAGCGAGTCGATTGTTGAAACGTCACCAGACATGCGACACTTTAATTTGTTTTTTTTCAATCGCATAGTGCTGACTAAGTTTGACCCTCGCTTTTTCCCGTTTAAATCCTTACGTGGCAATCTCGCCGACGCTAGCTAGGAAGTTTACAAAATACCCTCAATAATTTGTGCTTGTTCTGAGCCTCCTGCTGCGATACATGTGCAATTTTAGGGGATATTTGAAATCGCTGGTACACAGAGAATCTACAATTGTCACGTAACGCTAGCTAAAATCTAAGCATGTTCACTGCTTCAGAGATCGTTGTTCTTCTTGTGTTCATGTCTGCCACAGCGTCTGGCTACTTCGTTAGTATAGACGCTCATGCAGATGAGTGCTTCCATGAGCGGGTTAACTCGGGAACCAAGATGGGCCTAATGTTTGAAGTTGCCGAGGGGGGCTTTTTGGACATTGACGTTGAGGTGAGATGGTATTTGTGCTTTTGTGATTGATTTGGTTTGACTTGCGCAAAGGTGGTGGGGGGTGGCTAGCGAGATGGCTATTGTAGCTAGCCAGTTAGCTTAATTGCTCGTCACAAGCCAACTCGCATGCCATTTCGTATAGTTTAATTTGTTCTTTGTAGTTTAAAGTTAACCCACTGCTGGGTGTGATCAATAATTTTAGCCTAGTTGGTAGCTAACTAACTAGCCAGTTCGCCTCTTGATTTTACTTATCTGGCCCGATTAGTTATACAGGAAGTTTGAAGTTAGCTAACTACTCGCTGCCATTCCTAACAGCTGTAAGTGTCAAATAACATAAAACGGGTCATCCACATTTGTTTGACAGCTGACTATAGGTACTGCTCCACCACATGATGTATTCACCACCATATAGTTGAGAATTGTAGTCATGCAAATAAGATCCATATTTTTAAGGGATTTCACAAGTGTGGTGCAGACTGCCCCAATCCACCAACCACTGAATGAAATATGTTGCAACAACGGTCCAGACAAAAAAATATTGTCTAGCACACAACTATGTTCCAACATGAGTTAGCTAATATGTGTATGATATTGTCTCTACTATGTAGATAACAGGACCTGATGGCAAGCAGATCTACAAAGGCGATCGAGAGTCCAGTGGAAAGTACTCCGTGGCAGCTCACATGGACGGGACCTACAAGTTCTGCTTCAGCAACAAGATGTCCACCATGACACCCAAGATCGTCATGTTCACCATCGACATCGGGGAGGCACCAAAGGGACAGGACATGGAGACGGAAGGTAGGCTTTAGTGTGTGTGCGAATGAAAGGCAGACCCAGTGAAATGACGCTGCCATGAGCAGCACTGCAGATATTGAGATGAGCGAGATGTATGACTTTATTTTCACATGGTCACACAGTATCTGCGCATGGGCACAGGTTCGCTTCCTGCTGGTGACAGTGTGGTAGCCAGGGCACCAAAACAGCAGAGAAGTTGAGCTTTGCGCTTCAATGCTCTTAGTTGTTGCGGAGATTTATCTACTATGCTGTTGACTTTTTCTGAATCTACTTCATATTGTGAAATCTACTTTTAAGCTCTATTCATATTTACCAATTGCTATAACGGATTATCACATTTCTGTTTTCATATACTATTCCTCTTTTCTTTATGGTTCTATTGTTGTATCTTTCTCTTCATCCTTTTGACTGGGTTTGACTGGCTTTCGCTTCACCCAGGTGGAGAGAGTTGGGATGGTAGGGTTCTCGCCTCGCCTGGAACTATGTTTGCCCAAATGCATTCGGTTTCCTCTAACCTAAGTTGAATGAGTTTTTCAGTACAATCTAATGTTCACAAATCACCACTTAGAAACATTAGTATATGTTGCCTGGAATAACCCCTCACAATTTATAGATGCAGGAATATGTTGTGTGCATGGTTTGAGACATCTAAGACATAGAACTAGTAATGTATTGTAGAGCATTTTATATGACAAAGCACAACTTTGTTTGGAAGTTGTCTTTTATTTTTTACTCTAATATGCATGTAATTTTCACTAGTGTTGTGGATTCTACAATGATCCTAATTGATTGGTTGTGTGTTCTGTTCCAGCTCACCAGAACAAGCTGGAGGAGATGATCAACGAGCTGGCGGTTGCCATGACGGCTGTCAAGCATGAACAGGAGTACATGGAGGTCCGGGAAAGGATACACAGAGCCAGTGAGTTACACACACGCCGCACATGAAATAAAATGGTGTCAGAATAGACTGTAGTTAAGAACCTGTTAACTTAATTGTTGTGTGTACTGCAGTGTTTAGTGCTGACAGCCAGTCTTGAACTTATTAGTCATTGTTTTCTGTTTTCTTTCCATCCAGTCAATGACAACACAAACAGCAGGGTGGTTCTCTGGTCGTTCTTCGAAGCCCTGGTTCTGGTGGCCATGACTCTGGGACAGATCTACTACCTGAAGAGGTTTTTCGAAGTGCGCCGAGTTGTGTAACACCTCAAACCTTCCCCCTGTGACTTCCTGTTGCACTGTTATTTCAGCACAGAGACAGCGAAACAGTCACTCCTTGGAAATGACTCTTGGTAGATTTCATTAAAAGTCTGAGTACAAATTGGATCCCTTTTATTTAAAAATAATAATGTTTTACCCTGTTACCCCATCTGTTATTTCCATCTTTATGTGCTTGTTACTGTTGTATCTGTTTTGGACTCTAGACCTTTCAAAGATCATAGGGTTGATGATGTCAAGTTTGATTTATTTTCTCATCACTGCGTAAGCAAATGATTTGTTATGGATTACTCCACCCAGCTTGGTCAACAGCAACTACTAGCCATGCACTAGCCAGAGAGGTTGTCGGTCTCTAGTCAGTGGATGGGATGTATAAAGTAACACTGGGACCAGGCATTTGAGAGATGCAGACTGATGTTTATGCAACAGTGTGTCCCTTATTTGACCATTTTTTTTTTTTGCCACCTTTGCAATTGATATGACCAACTAGTTAATATACAGTATGCATAAGCTCAAGGTGAGACACTTGGTGCTTGTTCAGGAGAGTGAAATATCCCAGAACGTTCATGTAGAAATGTATTGTGCAGAAGCGACATGCTTTTCTGTTATGTAGAATAAAGAGTTGTGTTGACTCTATGGATCATATTTCTATCTGCAACCTTCTGAACATAGCATCCTGCTAAATATCCCTGAATATCTGAAGGTGTTGTATTGTCTGGGAAGCAGATGTTTTTGCTCTTGTTGCTTTTGAGTCAAAAATCGATGACATATAATCCTTCTGAATGTGTACACGGGCAGTGCAGGGAAAACCTGTATACTCCCATTTTACCACAGATGGGTTATAGTAGGTCAGTGTTTACTCAAACCTGGCCATGGGATCCACTGGGTGTGCAGGGTTTATTCTAGCTCATCACTCACACCTGTTGCAACTAATCAATTATTAATTTAACCCTGGATTAGATGATTCAGGTGTGTTAGAGCTGGGCTGGCACAAAGACCCGGACCCCTGTATTTGCCTAGAATCAGGAAGGAAGAACACTGTAAGAGATTATATTGGATGTGGGCAGGGGGCTGAAACTATATTATGATTGTCAAGGTGAGGTAGTTGCTTCAACATTTTGTTGTGGTGACTGGTTGTAATGTGGAGTGGGGAAGGTTGGGGGCTCTACTTTGTGGCAATAAACTGTTTTTTTTTCTTCTTCTGCAGCATATTCAGTGTGGTGCAACATTCAGAACATTGGTATGTAGATGTATAAGAATGGACATGACTAGAGGATTAATTGTAGGCCAATCCTGTCTATAATCTATTTGAAACACCATAAATGTTGTGTCTTACTGAGTATGCCTTAGTTTTGTACTTTACATGTTCTGATAAGCTCAGCTATAACTGTCACGTGAGACTGGAGTGACGACTGAGGAGAAATTAGGTCAAGTCACTCCTGAACGTCATCAATGAAGTTCTGCAGCATGTAAAGAAATATGCTTGTCTGTGGATCCAGGTTTATTAAAACAAATACAATATTCTTTAAAAATGCTGTTTGGTTTCTTTTTGTTTGTCTTGACATGTATTATTTATTGGTAAAAATATATATATTTGACAAATATTGTGGTCTAAAGAAACCTGAAATTATTCAGAATGATGAACTGGCGCTCGCGGTACAAACATGTACAGTGCTTCCGATTTCCAGGCGGACTGTAAACATCGATGTACAGGAAGTCGGTACAGCGTGGATTGAGGCTGCATTTCTAACATGGCCAACACAACTGAAGGAAAATGGGATAGTTTACCCGTTAAACTTAACGATGGTATTACGCAAACTCTAAATGAGCTTGGATTTACACATATGACACCAGTTCAGGTATTAACATTTCTTTACAGTTTTCGTTTATTTCACTCACATGCCATAGCTAGCTATGCTAACAAGCTAGATAACGAATTACGTTAGCTCTAATTCAGCCTCCACAATAATAATTTAAATATTTTTTATATTCCAGTCTGCCTGTATTCCACTGTTTATGCGAAATAAAGATGTGGCTGCCGAGGCTGTAAGTATGACTTGACACACATTATTGTTTACCATGTAACTCGGGATGTTTTGGGTACTGCATTTCTCCAGAACCAGATTGCATAGGTAGCTAACTATAGGAGGGAGAAAGGTCTAAGCAACACATCTTATCGTTGCTGTTACAGGTGACGGGCAGTGGAAAGACATTGGCCTTCGTGATTCCCATCATAGAGATACTTATAAAGCGAGAGGACAAATTGAAGAAAATGCAGGTACGGTTTGGGTTATTCAGTGTCTTAGACTTATTGTAATCGTTACCGTTTGAGTATATGTGTATGGTTGTGAGTCACTTTGACTTTTGATATACAGTATTAAACTGAGACGTTATCTTTCACAGGTTGGTGCTCTGATCGTCACGCCGACCAGAGAGCTGGCCCTGCAGATCAGTGAGGTGATGGGCCAGTTCCTCCAGAAGTTCCCTCAGTTCAGGTAGGGGGACTGCCAGCGGAGAGATAAAACCAGAGACATGAACAGCAAGCTCTGTTCCTGATCTAAAATGTGAATTATTCCAAGACTCTTATTGTAATCCTGTTATGACACGAACTCTTCCTCTTTCAGACAGATTCTGTTGATTGGAGGGAGCAACCCCATTGAGGATGTGGAGAAGTTTAAGGAACAGGGGTAAATATGCTCTTCCTCTGATCTCACACAAAAATGGGAGCTTTTTTGCGCCCCGTGTTTTTATGTCCAGATCTGATGCTATACAGCAAGCCTGTAAAGGTACAAAAGGATTTCCAGCCCCACTTTAAATGAAGTACAACTTATAAAGGCCTTATATAGCATACATAAATGCTTCACAAACAATCTATAAGCTTTTGTATAAACATTAAGCGTTATGTCACATTTGGCGGCAATTCACCCCACATTAGGAATGGTTATGTCACCCTTTATAGAGTGACACACACTTATAGGTGATTTGAGAAGCATTTATGTAGTGCTTATGAATCCTTTATGTATGCTATATAAAGCCTTTATATACGTTGTACTTGGTTTAAAGTGAGACTGGATTCCCTAACTGATAATTATTCTAATCAATGTTGTCTTTTCCAGGGCCAACATATTGATTGCCACCCCAGGGCGTCTGGAGGACATGTTCAGAAGGAAGGCAGACGGTCTGGACCTGGCCTTGTCAGTCAAGTTTCTGGAGGTCCTGGTCCTGGATGAGGCTGACCGCCTACTGGATATGGGCTTTGAGGCCAGGTACTATAGTGCATTACAATAGACTACAACTATGCAATACAGTACACTATTGGACATATGAATCATACAATATGATTTAGTACAGTACAATCACCAGGCTGTTGGACAGTGGCTTTGATGTCAGGTACACTTTAAGTACCTGACTCCCTCCCTTTCTCTCTCTCCAGTCTGAATGTTATCCTGGGGTACCTCCCTAAGCAGCGTCGTACAGGTCTGTTTTCAGCCACTCAGACTCAGGAGCTGGAAAAGTTGGTGAGAGCTGGTCTCAGGAACCCTGTACGAATCACAGTGAAGGAGAAGGGTGTGGCCGCCAGCTGCACCCAGAAAACACCTGCCAGGCTCTGCAACTACTACACAGTGAGTAACATACACTGTTGGGGATTTGAGTAGTTCAGGTTTGGAAATGCTGGATATGAAGGAAAAAGTGGACCACGACTGTGTTTTAATAAATGTAACTACATGTAATCCCCGAAAGTAATTATTTATCATGAGAGGACCATAAACAATAACTAGTAATGCTGCATAGTCCAAGAAAGGTTCAAATCAAAATAAACAGTTTGTGCACAAAACGGGATGACCGGAACGTTCTCTTAGTCTGAGACATTCTTCCAAGACACATTCTCAGAGGCCTCATGATGAGAGCATCCTTACCGGTTTCGCTGTCTGTGCCAGCCCGTGCCATAAAATTCTCAAGGACTTAAAACCATCTGTGTGTAAGCAGAGACACAAACACAGGAAAAAAGACAAACCATGACTGATCACTTTTTATTTTCTGTTATTTCTTGTTGTTTGTCAGATCTGCAGAGCAGAGGACAAGTTTAACAGTCTGGTAGCATTTCTTAGACAACACAAACATGAGAAACAGCTGGTGTTCTTCAGGTATGTATCCTGGCTACACAGCCCTCCATGTTAGTGTCTCACCATGACTACAGCTACCTCTAGTATTCTACTTAATGGCCGATTATATTCATCAACACTGCGGACTGTGTGTTGTTTCTCTCCCTCAGTGTGTGTGAGGACTACACTGTCAGAGCTGTGTGTGTTAATGTGTTGTTTCTCGCTCAGTACATGTGCGTGTGTGGAGTACTTTGGCCGAGCCTTGGAGGCCCTGATTAAGAGCGTCACCATCCACTGCATCCACGGCAAGATGAAACACAAACGCAACAAGATCTTCTCAGAGTTTAGGAGCCTAAAGAGGTATTTTATCCCTTGTTGTTAGCTCAGCTGAGGAGAGCATGGGTTTGATCTTTGCATTGAAATGTGACGTTGTGTTTCAGTGGTATCCTGGTGTGTACTGACGTCATGGCCAGGGGCATTGATATCCCAGAAGTCCACTGGGTATTGCAGTACGACCCCCCTAGTTGTGCCAGTGCCTTTGTGCACCGGTGTGGACGGACTGCGCGCATTGGTAACAAAGGCAACGCCACAGTCTTCCTGCTCCCCATGGAGGAATCTTACGTTACCTTCCTGTCCATCAACCAGAAGGTATGCCCTTTGTGTTTCCCTCTCCATCTTGCCTGCCTTCCATGCACTCTCCATTTAAAACCAAGCTGCCCCTCCCTGTGTCCTGATAGTGTCCTCTGGAGCAGATGGCCCCAGTGAGTGACGTGGTGGATGTTCTGCCCAAGGTGAAGGCCCTGGCTCTGGCAGACCGGGCCATGTTCGACAGGGGCATGAGGGCATTCGTCTCCACCGTACAGGCCTACGCCAAACACGAGTGCAGCCTCATTTTCAGGGTCAAAGGTGAGAAGAAATCCCTTACCTTCCGTGTGTCCAGACGCTCAAGTATGATGGTGTTGTTAGATTGTTTATGCTATGGTCTGAGGAGAATTATGTTTACGATGTCATCCTCCTCCTGTCATTGGTCAGATCTGGACTTTGTTGCGCTGGCCCGTGGCTTCGCCCTCCTCCGCATGCCCAGGATGCCTGAGCTGAAAGGGAAGAACTTCCCTGACTTCATAGAAACGACCATAGACACAGACAACATCCGCTACAAGGACAAGCAGCGGGAGAAGCTGAGGCAGAAGCTGCTGATTGAGCTAAAGGAGAAGAGGGAGGAAAGGGCCGCTGCCCCCAAGAGACACAACGATAAGAACAAAGCCTGGTCCAGACAGAAGAACAGGAAGGACCGCAGGAGGAAGACTGCTGCCAAGAGGAACCGGGATGAGGTATTTAGTCTTCTAGAGAATTAAGGGGAGGTTTTCCTGACTCAGATGAAGTATAGTCCTGATCTAAAATGCACTCTACATGGAGATTTCCCATTGACATACATTTTTAGTCCAGGACTAGGTTTAATCTGGATCCAGGAAATTGGCCGTAAAATGCTTTTAGAACATCTTTTAAACATGGGAGCAGGGCCCATATGCAGAAAAAAGTAGAACATCAGATGACTGTTAATTAACCCTTTGTGTTCTCTTCAGGGCTCGGAAATGGACGATGAGGACATGAAGGAGCTGTTGAAAGACACTCGTCTCCTGAAGAGATTGAAGAAGGGACAGATCAGCGAGGAGGACTTTGAGAAACAGGTGACAGCAGGACCAAAGAGCCAGAGGAAGACAGCAGCAGGCCCATCAGAGGACCCACCCAGCTCAGCGGGAGAGGAGGACGAATGAAACAACACACCTGTCAGTGTTTCTCCCCCGATGTTCTAGCAGCAGGTCAGGCTGTCCCACCCAGCCCTGTTTACCATGGAAAAAAACAGAACGTGTTATATATTTTAGGGGGGCCTTTATGCCCCACCTACAGAACAACCATAGGGGAAATACTGCCTGTTACAATAAGACGCAGGTCAGAACCACCCATTGAACTTTGAATACACTTTTAAAAAGAGCCAACTGTTTTACATCTATTATTCCGTTATGAACCAGAGAGATACATCGCCTTTCAGGAATGTTGTATACAGTGTAAAGTTATGCATATCGCCATAATTTGTAATTAACAATCTATAAAGATACAAACTGATCCCAGTCAGTGCCCCTTTTGAGTTTTTTATTGAGGTGTTTTGTTTTAAGGCACTGTTATAAATAAAGTTTGATAAGTTCATCGCTGACGGCAGAGGGGGTGAGGACCCCCAGATCTGTGAAGAGGAGCGTGATGAGGGAGGGAGGGGTGTAGTCGATCATGGGGTGTTCATCTGACAGGTCAGAAACAGTCCTCAGGGTGTCGGCTTTGTACTGCACAGAGAGGAGAGAGATGGGTTAAACAGTACCGAAGAGGACTAGAGAGAAAATGTACTGCACAGAGAGGAGAGATGGGTTAAACAGTACTGAAGAGGACTAGAGAGAAAATGTACTGCACAGAGAGGAGAGAAATGGGTTAAACAGTACCGAAGAGGACTAGAGAAAATGTACTGCACAGAGAGGAGAGATGGGTTAAACAGTACCGAAGAGGACTAGAGAGAAAATGTACTGCACAGAGAGGAGAGAGATGGGTTAAACAGTACTGAAGAGGACTAGAGAGAAAATGTACTGCACAGAGAGGAGAGATGGGTTAAACAGTACTGAAGAGGACTAGAGAGAAAATGTACTGCACAGAGAGGAGAGAGATGGGTTAAACAGTACTGAAGAGGACTAGAGAGAAAATGTACTGCACAGAGAGGAGAGATGGGTTAAACAGTACTGAAGAGGACTAGAGAGAAAATGTACTGCACAGAGAGGAGAGATGGGTTAAACAGTACTGAAGAGGACTAGAGAGAAAATGTACTGCACAGAGAGGAGAGAGATGGGTTAAACAGTACTGAAGAGGACTAGAGAGAAAAGGTACTGCACAGAGAGGAGAGAGATGGGTTAAACAGTACTGAAGAGGACTAGAGAGAAAATGTACTGCACAGAGAGGAGAGAGATGGGTTAAACAGTACTAGAGAGAAAATGTACTGCAGAGAGGAGAGATGGGTTAAACAGTACCGAAGAGGACTAGAGAGAAAATGTACTGCAGAGAGGAGAGATGGGTTAAACAGTACCGAAGAGGACTAGAGAGAAAATGTACTGCACAGAGAGGAGAGATGGGTTAAACAGTACCGAAGAGGACTAGAGAGAAAATGTACTGCACAGAGAGGAGAGAGATGGGTTAAACAGTACTGAAGAGGACTAGAGAGAAAATGGAAAGACATGCCGCGTCTATCTGAACTGAGATGGAGCCAAATCGGCATAATAGTCATAAATTACACACGAATGTCAATGGAAGATGTGCACATAATTTTGAATTGCATGTGTATATCTCCAATCAGCCCATGGCACAACATACAGTGAGTGCCTTCAGAACGTATTCATTCCCCTTCACCTCCTCCACATTTTTTTGTTAGCCTAAATTCAAAATGGATTAAATTAATAATAATCCCTCACCAACCTACACACACATATATAAATGTTTGCAAATGTATTAAATTAAATTAAATTTATATAAGTATTCACTCCCCTGATTACAGCTGTGAGTCTGTCTGGGTAATTCTAAGCATTCCACACCTGCATTGTGCAACATTAGCCCATTATTTTCTAAATTCTTCATGCTCTGTCAAATTGGTTGTTGATCATTGCTAGACAACCATTTTCAGGTCTTGCCATAGATTCTCAAGTAGATTTAAGTCCAAAATAACTCAGCCACTCAGGAACATTCACTGTCTTTTTGGTAAGCAACTCCAGTCTAGATTTAGCCTTGTTTTTTTTAGGTTATTGTCATGCAGGAAGGGGAATTAATCTCCCCGTATCTGGTGGAAAGCAGACAACCAGGTTTTCCTCTAGGATTTTGCGTGTGCTTAGCTCCAGTCGGTAAATGTTTTTGCCTGAAAAAGTCTGAAATCCTTAACGATTACAAGCATACCCAGAACATGATGCAACACTATACTTAAAAATATAAAGAATGGTACTCAGTAATGTGTTGTATTGGATTTGCCCCAAACAAACCATTTTATATTCAGGACAAAAAGTGAATTGCTTTGCCACATGTTTTGCAGGATTACTTTAGTGCCTTGTTGCAAATAGGATGCATGTTTTGGAATTTATTCTGTTAAGGCTTCCTTCTTTTCACTCCGTTAAAAAGCCATTAAAAACTCTTAACTGTTCTAAAATCACCATTGGCTTCATGGTGTAATCCCGGAGCGGTTTCCTTCCTCTCTGGCAACTGAGTTAAGAAGAATGCCTGTATATTTGTCGTGACTGGGTGTATTGATACACCATGCTCAATGGGATATTCAATGTCTTTTTTACACATATACAGTGGCAAGAAAAAGAATGTGAACCCTTTGGAATTACCTGGATTTTTGCATAAATTGGTCATCAAATTTGATCTGAATCTTCATCTATGTCACAACGATAGACAAAGTCTGCTTAAACTAATAACACCAATTATTATATTTTTATTGTCTGTATTGAATACATAATTTAAACATTCAAAGTGTAGGTTGGGAAAAGTATGTGAACCCCTTGGCTAATGACTTCTCCAAAAGCTAATGGGAGTCAGGAGTCAGCTAACCTGGAGTCCAATCAATGAGACGAGATTGGAGATGTTGGTTAGAGATGCCTTGCCCTATAAAAAAACACAAAAAAAATTGAGTTTTCTATTCACAAGCATTGCCTGATGTGAACCATGCCTCGAACAAAAGAGATCTCAGAAGACCTAAGAATTGTTGCCTTGCTGGAAAGGGTTTACAAAAGTATTTCTAAAAGCATTGATGTTCATCAGCCCACGGTAAGACAAATTGTCTATAAATGGAGAAAGCACTGTTGCTACTCTCCCTAGGAGTGGCCGTCCTGCAAAGATTTGTTATTTGTTTTATTTAACCAGGTAGGCCAGTTGAGAACAAGTTCTCATTTACAACTGCGACCTGGCCAAGAGAAAGCAAAGCAGTGTGACACAGACAACAACCGCTATCGACAAAAGACAGTACTGTGCAGCAGCCTTCATCGACCTGGCCAAGGCTTTCGACTCTGTCAATCACCATATTCTTATCGGCAGACTCAGAAGCCTCGGTTTTTCTAATGACTGCCTTGCCTGGTTCACCAACTACTTTGCAGACAGAGTTCAGTGTGTCAAATCGGAGGGCATGCTGTCCGGTCCTCTGGCAGTCTATGGGGGTGCCACAGGGTTCAATTCTTGGGCCGACTCTTTTCTCTGTATATATCAATGATGTTGCTCTTGCTGCGGGCGATTCCCTGATCCACCTCTACGCAGACGACACCATTCTGTATACTTCCGGCCCGTCCTTGGACACTGTGCTATCTAACCTCCAAACGAGCTTCAATGCCATACAACACTCCTTCCGTGGCCTCCAACTGCTCTTAAACGCTAGTAAAACCAAATGCATGCTTTTCAACCATTCGCTGCCTGCACCCGCACGCCCGACTAGCATCACCACCCTGGATGGTTCCGACCTAGAATATGTGGACATCTATAAGTACCTAGGTGTCTGGCTAGACTGTAAACTCTCCTTCCAGACTCATATCAAACATCTCCAATCTAAAATCAAATTTAGAGTCGGCTTTCTATTCCGCAACAAAGCCTCCTTCACTCACGCCGCCAAACTTACCCTCGTAAAACTGACTATCCTACTGATCCTCGACGATGTCATCTACAAAATTAGCTTCTAATACTCTACTCAGCAAACTGGATGCAGTTTATCACAGTGCCATCCGTTTTGTTACTAAAGCACCTTATACCACCCACCACTGCGACCTGTATGCTCTCGTCGGCTGGTCCTCGCTACATATTCGTCGCCAGACCCACTGGCTCCAGGTCATCTACAAGTCCATGCTAGGTAAAGCTCCGCCTTATCTCAGCTCACTGGTCACGATGGCAACACCCACCCGTAGCACACGCATCTCACTGATCATCCCTAAAGCCAACACCTCATTTGGCCACCTTTCGTTCCAGTTCTCTCCTGCCTGTGACTGGAACGAATTGCAAAAATCGCTGAAGTTGAACTTTTATCTCCCTCACCAACTTCAAACATCTGCTATCTGAGCAGCTAACCGATCGCTGCAGCTGTACATAGTCTATCGGTAAATAGCCCACCCAATTTTACCTACCTCATCCCCATACTGTTTTTATTTTATTTACTTTTCTGCTCTTTTTCACACCAGTATATCTTCCTGTACATGACCATCTGATCATTTATCACTCCAGTGTAAATCTGCAAAATTGTAATTATTCGCCTACCTCCTCATGCCTTTTGCACACAATGTATATAGACTCTTTTTTTAATACTGTGTTATTGACTTGTTAATTGTTTACTCCATGTGTACTCCATGTGTAACTCTGTGTTGTCTGTTCACACTGCTATGCTTTATCTTGGCCAGGTCGCAGTTGCAAATGAGAACTTCTTCTCAACTAGCCTACTTGGTTAAATTAAGGTTAAATAAAAAATAAAATAAAAACAGAGTTACACATGGAGTAAACAATAAACAAGCCAATAACACAAACAAGTCAATGACACAGTAGAAAAAAGAAAGTCTATATACAGTGTGTGCAAAAGGCATGAGGAGGTAGGCAATAAATAGGCCATAGGAGCGAATAATTACAATTAAGCAGATTAACACGAGTGATAAATGAGCAGATGATGATGTGCAAGTAGAGATACTGGTGTGCAAAAGAGCAGAAAAGTAAATCAAATAAAAACAGTATGGGGATGAGGTAGGTAGATTGGGTGGGCTATTTACAGATAGACTATGTACAGCTGCAGTGATCGGTTAGCTGCTCAGATAGTTGATGTTTAAAGTTAGTGAGGGAAATAAGTCTCCAACTTCAGCGATTTTTGCAATTCGTTCCAGTCCCTGGCAGCAGAGAACTGGAAGGAAAGGCGGCCAAATGAGGTGTTGGCTTTGGGGATGATCAGTGAGATATACCTGCTGGAACGTGTACTACGGGTGGGTGTTGTTATCGTGACCAGTGAACTGAGATAAGGCGGAGCTTTACCTAGCATAGACTTGTAGATGACCTGGAGCCAGTGGGTCTGGCGACGAATATGTAGCGAGGGCCAAAGATGACTGCAAGAGCACAGCGCAGAATGCTCAATGAGGTTAAGAAGGATCCTAGAATGTCAGCTAAAGACTTACAGAAATCTCTGGAACATGCTAACATCTCTTGACGAGTCCACAATATGTAAAACACGGAAGAAGCCACTGCTGTCTAAAAAAACATTTCTGCACATCTGAAGTTTGCAAAAGTGCACCTGGATGTTCCACAGTGCTACTGGCAAAAGATTCTGTGGACAGCCGAAACAACAGTTGAGTCATTTGGAAGGAACACTGTGGAGAAAAAAAAGGCACAGCACACCAACATCAAAACCTCATACCAACTGTAAAGTATGGTGGGGGGAGCATCATGGTTCGGGGCTGCTTTGCTGCCTCAGGGCCTGGACAGCTTGCTATCAGACGGAAAAACGAATTCCCAAGTTTATCAAGACATTTTGCAGGAGAATGTTAGGCTTTCTGTTGAAGCTCAACAGAAGTTGGGTGATGCAACAGGACAACGACCCAAAACATAGAAGTAAATCAACAGCAGAATGGCTTCAACAGAAGAAAATACACCTTCTGGAGTGGCCCAGTCAGAATCCTGACCTCAACCCAACTGAGATGCTGAGGCATGACCTCAAGAGAGCAGTTCACACCAGATGTCCCAAGAATATTGCTGAACTGAAAAGGTTTTTGAAGAGAAATGGTCCAAAATTCCTCCTGACCGTTGTGCAGGTCTGATCCACAACTACAGAAAACGCTTAGTTAATGTTATTGCTGCCAAAGGAGGGTCAACCAGTTATTAAATCCAAAGGTTCACATACTTTCCCAACCCTGCACTGTAAATGTTTACACAGTGTGTTCAATAAAGACATGAAAATGTATCATTGTTTGTGTGTTATTAGTTTAAGCAGACTGTTTGTCTCCTTACATTTTATGACCAATTCATGCACAAATCCAGGTATTTCCAAAGGGTTCACATACTTTTCCCTTGCCACTGTACCAATAGGTACGGTACCCTTCTTCGCAAGGCATTGGAAAATCTCCCTGGTCATGTGGTTGAATCTGTGTCTGAAATTCACTGCTCGACTGAGGGACATTACAGATAATTGTATGTGTGAAGTACAGAGATGAGGTAGTCATCAAAAATAATTGTATTATATTGCACACAGTGAGTCCATGCAACTTACTATGTGACTTGTTAAGCACATTTTTACTCCTGAACTTATTTAGGCTTGCCATAACAAAATGGGTTGAATCCTTTGACTCAGCTTTACATTTTTTATCAATTTGTAAAAAATGTGACAACATAATTCCATTTTGACATTATGGGGTATTGTGTGTAGGCCAGTGACAAAAAAACAAAACAATCAAATTCAAATTCAGGCTGTAACAACAAAATATGGAAAAAGTCAAGGGGTGTGAATACTTTCTGAAGGCCCTGTATATATTGCTGGCAGGCCCTGAATGGTTAACTCTCACCTTAAATCTGTCTGGGACATCCTGCTGGTTAAGAGGGTAGAGACGGACAAACTTGAAGCTCTCCGCTACCACGTAGAAGGGCTTGTTGTGGGCTTTGGAACACACTGCCATCTGATAGGTTCCAATCTGTACAGACATATCAACCAACACTGTTACTTGCACACTGCTACATACTACAATACATGTTTGACTTTATTATTATGAGTTCATTGTTCCCAGAACACACCTTGTTGATGATGCCTCCACTCTCAACGACTCCTTCTGCTCCTACAATAACCAGGTCCACCTTCTCCAGGACATAACTGTAGGTGGAAAGATATAGAAAGGAATATGTATCTTTACCTTTATTAAGAAAGGTAAGCCATGGTAGTGTTTGGTACAGTCAGTATTTACCCCACAGCAGCATCCAGGACCACTGTCACAGGAACATTGAGTCTCCTCAATGCATCAGCCATCTGTTTCCTGGAAAAGACAGACAACATGTCACACGAACTATGTGTGTGTGTGTCTTACGTGTTCAGTTCCCCCATAAACTTGTTTGCTTTGGAAATGTGTGTTGTCTCACCCGGCTGTATCTGGCTGGGACTCTGTGACGTAGACTGTGAAGCGTTTCTTCTCGGCTGCAGCTTTCTCCAGCACCCTCAATACTACTCTGGAGGAGGAATGGGTCAGAATTTTCTAAGGGAGAATGAAAGAGATTTGTTCTTCAAAAATACATATTTCTTATAACATTCTTGGAATTTTATATTTTGGGGAATTTTTGGTCAGGTTTGCCAAACTGAATTTGACCAAAAATGTCTGCCGCCATGACTCACTCACCGCCCCGTCTTTGATGAAGGTGTGGCAGAGTTTGGACACCTTGGTTCTGGAGAGGGAGATCTTCTCCAGGAACAGCTCTCCTCTCTCCTCCATCACCTTCTTACAGCGCGACAGGTCCTGAGACAAACATGGAGGGGGAGGTGAGGCCTTCAGAGAACTCCGACCTCTTCTGAGGTGAGGTGTATAGGGGCATGCCTACACATTTTTTTCTGTTCATAAAATAAACTAGTGCCAATAAGCTGAAGTTTATTTGTGGTGTATTTCTAATAGAATGACAAAATTAGAAGGGATAGAATGGAGAGTATTTAAACTTTGTTTATATTTCATGGCAAAAATACTTGAGTGTATGTGCAGTGGTCTATGGCTGTGTATGGCCCTAACCTGGTGCTCCAGTGATGTGAGGCTGATGAAGCGAAGGAACAGCTCCCCTCCAGAGGACACGGCTACAGAGGAGTCCACCTCCGTCAGACAGTCTGTGGCCCACTTCAGGCTCTCCCTCAGACCCAGGATTGTCTCACCTGAGCAGGGGAGCAGGGAACAGAGTAACATGGAGGGCCCGATTGTATCCAGAGATCGAATTACGGGGATCATGCGAGCTTCCATAACAATTCAGGGAAACAGTCATAAAAGTATGAAATACCAAACTTGTATGACAAAACACACTATTTTGCTTGGTATGATTTTGACATTAGTATGACTAATAGGCAGAAAGAAGAGAGTGGTCAGACCTTTGTCTCGTCTGAGGAACTCCAGCAGGGTGCGGATGGCTGCTACAGCAGAGGCCATGTCAGGGTCTGTCCTCATCTGGGTCCTGAAGTACTCCACCAACTCTGACAAGAGTGAGTGAGAGCAGTCCTGGGTCACACTAATGACTAGCCTACTCTACTAATGATGACAACAGCCATGCTTGTCTGTTCAGGTGGTTCATCTCTCTCTCACACACACACACACACACACACACACACACACACACACACACACACACACACCTACCTTCTTCGTTCATTTTCGAGGGCTGTTGCATCTGAAATCTAACTATCGGTAGCTAGCTAGCTATATTCTCGAAGTTTAGTCAAAGATTAGTCAGTGGGAGCAACTGGAAGTAGATACGAGGCCGAAAGTTGGTTTCTTATTTCTTCGCAGGATGGCAAAAATGCAGTCTAACGTTAAAAACACATGTATCAGAAATAGAGGTCATTTAAACCAGAGAGTAAACCCATGCGAAATCCTTTTTTCTAGACGTATTTCTGACCATTTCAGTAATCTGTCATCATGTCGCAATCTGATGACGTAACTATATGAAAGCTTCTTCTCCTTCTTCGATTAGGTTTAACGGCAGTTGGCATCCAACACACGTTGCATTACCGGCACCTACTAGACTGGAGTATAACTCCCTTATAGGTTGCTTACATTTTTTATATGATAATAAATGATCAACAAATACCTTACAATCTAACCCTACACTCTAATAAAACCCACCACTCTACTATTTAAATATATTTACTCCTACTTCAGGCCAACAGCCTGAAAGGATGGGACACCACCACTTAACACACCCTGTAACTCTTCTGATGTCAAGTCTCGCACACCCGAACACCTCTCTGCAGCTACCACCACAACCTCAATTATCTGTGTAAATGCAGTCAAATAAATAATTCAATAAAGTCAAAATTGGCTACAAACTATGTGGGCATTAACAAATCATGGGCATTAATATGGATTTGTTCCCCACATTTGCTGCTACAACAGCCTCTAAAGGCTCTCCACTAGATGGAACATTGCTGCGGGGACTTGCTTCCATTCAGCCACAAGAGCATTAGTGAGGGTGGGGACTGATGTTGGCCGTTTAGGCCTGGCTCGCAGTCGGTGTTACAATTCATCCCAAAGGTGTTCGATGGGGTTGAGGTCAGGGCTCTGTTCAGGCCAGTCAAGTTCTTCCACACTGACCTCAACAACCCATTTCTGTATGGACTTCGCATTTTTGCGTGGGGGCATAGTCATGCTGAAACAGGAAAGGGCCTTCCCCAAACTGTTGCCACAAAGTTGAAAGCACAGAATTGTCTAGAATGTCATTGTATACTGTAGCGTTAAGAATTCCTTTCACTGGAACAAAAAACAGCCCCAAACCATTATTCCTCCTCCCACCAATCTTTACAGTTGGCACTATGCATTGGGGCACGTAGAGTTCTTCTCACATCCTCCAAACCGGGGCGGCAGCGTAGCCTAGTGGTTAGAGTGTTGGACTCCATGAACATCCTCCAACAAATTCTTATTTTCAATGACGTTCTAGGAACAGTGGGTTAAGGGGCAGAACGACAGATTTGTACCTTGTCAGCAAGTTCAAATCCCCGAGCTGACAAGGTACAAATCTGTCATTCCACCCCTGAACAAGGCAGTTAACCCATTGTTCCTAGGCCGTCATTGAAAATAAGAATTTGTTCTTAACTGACTTGCCTAGTTAAATAAAGGTAAAATTAAAATAAAAAAAACAAAATTCGTCTGTCAGACTGCCAGATGGTGAAGTGTGATTCATCACGCCAGAGAATGCGTTTTCACTGCTCCAGAGTCTTATGGCGCTGAGCTTTACACCACCTCAGCCGACGCTTGACATTGCGCATGGTGATCTTAGGCTTTTGTGCGGCTGCTCGGCCATGGAAACCCATTTCATGAAGCTAGCGAATGGTGCTTGAGCTGACATAGCTTCCAGAGGCAGTTTGGATTTCAGTAGTGAGTGTTGCAACCGAGGACAGCCGATTTTTACACGTTACGCGCTTCCACACTCGGCCATCCAATTCTGTGAGCTGGTGTGGTCTACAACTTCGTGGCTGAGCCATTGTTGCTCCTAGACGCCTTGGCTAGGGACGGTAAGGTTTATGTCTCTTCCTGTTCGGTGTGCGCCCAGAGTAAGGTTCCTAGGCACCTTCCTAGAGGGAAGATACAACCCCTCCTCGTTCCACAACGGCCATGGTCTCACTTATCAGTGGATTTCCTGACCGATCTTCCCCCGTCTCAGGGGAACACTACGGTTTCTGTGGTTGTGGATCGGTCTCCCTACAGCCCTACAGACTGAGGAGGCGTTATTTACCCACGTCTTCCGGCACTACAGGGTGCCGGAGGACATTGTCTCTGATCGGGGTCCCCAGTTCACGTCCCGGGTATGGAGGGTGTTCATGGAGCGTCTGGGGGTCTCGGTCAGCCTGACCTCCAGTTATCACCCGAGAGTAATGGGCAGGTGGAGAGAGTGAACCAGGAGGTGGGTAGGTTTCTGCGGTCGTATTGCCGGGACCGGCCCAGGGAGTGATCTAGGTATGTCCCATGGGCGGAGTTGGCCCAAAACTCACTCCGTCACTCCTCGACGAACCTATCACCGTTTCAGTGTGTGTTGGGCTACCAGCCAGTCCTGGCACCTTGGCATCCGAGTCAGACCAAGTCTCCTGCGGTGGAGAAGTGGGTGCAGCGCTCCAAGGAGACCTGGAGGGCCGTCCAGGAATCCCTCAAACAAGCCAGTGGACGGCAGAAGAGGAGTGCTGACCGCCACCGCAGTGAGGCCCCCGTGTTTGTACCGGGGGACAGGGCCTGGCTCTCGACCCGAAACCTACCCCTCCGCTTGCCCTGCCGGAAGCTGGGGCCGCAGTGTGTGGGGCCCTTCAAAGTCTAGAGGAGGATAAACGAGGTGTGTTATAGATTACAACTCTCTTCCTATTATCGCATTAACCCCTTGTTTCATGTGTCTCTCCTCAGGCCGGTGGTAGCTGGTCCACTGCAGGACGGTGAGGTTCCGGAGGTCCCTCCGCCCCGTCTGGACATCGAGGGGTCCCCGGCATACACAATACGGGCCATTCTGGACTCGAGATGCTGGGTGAGGGGCCTGCAGTACCTCGTGGCCTGGGAGGGGTACGGTCCGGAGGAGAGGTGCTGGGTACCGGTGGGGGACATCTTGGACCTGTCACTGTTGAGGGAGTTCCATCACCTCCAGCCGGATCGCCCTGCGCCTCGCCCTCCGGGTCGCCCTCGAGGCGCACGTCAGGGGGTGGGGGTACTGTCAGGAGGGGGGTGGCGCCGGCGGTTTTCGTCACTGGCCTACTAGCTGCCACTGATCCCTTTTCCCCCTTTTCTGTTTATTAGTTGCACCTGTATTTAGTTTAGGCTAATTGGTTGGGCTTTATTTACCAACCGGCCCGCCTGCTGGTTGTGCGGGATTATTTCAGTGTACGTGTGTACACGGCTGTAGGTCACGGTTGTCCGTGTGTTTGTATTTTGCTGGACTGTTTAAGTTCCCTGTGTTTGAGGCATTTGTTTGAGTTGGCGTCATTTTACCGTTGTGGTGCATTAAATGTAGCGCTACCCTGAACTCTCTGCTTCCTGCGCCTGACTTCTTCCTCCACTACACCCCGGGCGTTACAGAGACCTACTTGGTGTTCTATTGCTGAGGCAGGCTCTCGAAACAAACCACACAAACTTTATACTATAATAATCTAAATCTAAAATTGATTAAATAGATTTTTCCATCATCAATCTACACACATTGTTTTTCTAATTTATTAAAAATAAACTGAAATATTACATTTACATGAGCATTCAGACCCTTTACTCAGTACTTTGTTGAAGCACCTTTGGCAATGATTACAGCCTCAAGTCTTCTTTGGTATGACACTACAAGCTTGGCACACCTGTATTTGGGGAGTTTCTCTCATTCTTCTCCCCAGATCCTCTCAAGCTCTATCAGGTTGGAGCGTCACTGCACAGCTATTTTCAGGTCTTTCCAGAGATGTTCAATCAAGTTCAAGTCTGGGCTTTGGCTAGGCCACTCAAGGACATTTAGAGACTTGTCCCAAAGCCACTCCTGCATCGTCTTGGTGGCTGTGTGCTTAGGGTCGTTGTCCTGTTGGAAGGTGAACCGTTGGCCCAGTCTGTGGTTGAGAGCGCTCTGGAGCAGGTTTTCATCTAGGATCTCTCTGTACTTTGCTCCGTTCATCTTTCCTTCTATCCTGACTAGTCTCCAAGTCCCTGCCGCTGAAAAATGTACCCACAGCATGATGCTGCCACCACCATGCTTCACCGTAGGGATGGTGCCAGCTTTCCTCCAGACTTAGCATTTAGGCCAAAGAGTTCAATCTTGGTTTCATAAGACCAGAGAATCATGTTTCTCGTGGTCTGAGAATCCTTTTTATGCCTTTTGGCAAACTCCAAGTGGGTTTGTCATGTGCCTTTTACCGAGGAGTGGCATTCGGCTGGCCACTCTACCATAAAGGCCTGATTGGTGGAGTGTTGCAGAGATGGTTGTCTTTCTGGAAGGTTCTCCCATCTCCACAGAGGAACTCTGGAGCTCTATCAGTGACCATTGGGTTCTTGGTCACTTCCCTGACCTATGCCCTTCTCCCCTGATTGCTCAGTTTGGCCGGGAGGCCAGCTCTAGGAAAAGTCTTGGTGGTTCCAAACTTTTTCCATTTAAGAATGATGGAGACCACTGTTTTCTTGGACCTTTAATGCTACAGAAAGTTTTGGGTACCCTTCCCCAGCTCTGTGCCTCGACACAATCCTATCTTGGAGCTCCACAGACAATTCCTTCTACCCCATGGCTTGGTTTTTGCTCTGACATGCACTGTCAACTGTAGGGCCTTATATAGACAGGTGTGTGCGTGCCTTTCCAAATCATGTCCAATCAATTGAATTTACCACAGGTGGATGACAATCAAGTTGTAGAAACATCTCAAGGATGATCAATGGAAACAGGATGCACCTGACCTCAATTTTAATTCTCATAGCAAAGGGTCTTAATACTTATGTAACTAAGGTTATTAAAAAAAGAATAATAACTTACACAAATGTCAAAACAACTGTTTTTGCTGTCATTATGGAGTATCTGTGTAGATTGATACATTGTTTTATCCATTTTAGAATAAGGCTGTAATGTAACAATGTATGGAAATAGTCAAGGGGTTTGAATACGTTTCCGTATAATAATTTAAAAAAACTTTAGCTAGCGTTTGCTACAGCCTATATCAATGAGCATTAGCATTCTAGCGTACAACTGCTGCATCCAAAAGTTATTTATTAAAGACCACAAACAAATCTAATCTTAGCAACTGTTCAAGCAAGATTCAAAACATAATTGTAAGCATAAGAGAACCCCAACATTTTATTTTGTTTAGAAGTAGCCTAATATAAACGTAAATGTAGGCTGTTTAATGGGCGCAGATGATGAAGGCTGCTGTCGCGAAGAGTCCTGCGTAATAATATAAATAGTCACTTTTGCCACGAGTACTATCGTGCAAAAAAATAAGTACCCTTTGTTTTACCTATAATATTATTTCAGACTCTTCAGGCAAAGTTTTCCATAGTTGAGTTTGTGTGGCTTTGTTCTGCTGTCTGTATTACTGCGGGGAAACAAGGCGCATCTCTGCAGCGGGCCCTACTAGCTCCTCTACACTTGGCGCAAGCGCGCTGGCCCCTCTGTGCGCTCTGTACGGTGTGTTTGCATTGTGTCAGAACTGCCAGCGAGCTTTAAAATATTTCCAATCCTTCCAACCGCGGCAATGTCGGGCAGGTCCGTACGAGCCGAGACTCGAAGCAGGGCGAAAGATGACTTCAAGCGGGTTATGGCCGCGATTGAGAAAGTACGGAAATGGTAAGACAGAGGGGAAAAACACCATTCGTTACCAAACATGAGATAAAGCCTTGCCTGTTTTGAGAGGGAAATAGAACGAATGAGCATGCGATTGAAATATGGGATTTATGACATTATCTCTACTCATGTGCGCAGGGCGCACTCGTGGTGTGCGTGGCTACGTATATCGAGTAGCCTACAAACCGAGATCCCTATTATTCTAGAGAATTTCCCACCAAGGTTTAATGTGGGTTAAACCCAGAAGACATTTCGTTGCAGTCACATGAAGCCATTCCTTTCTCCTAGCTGCTGTAGTGGCAGAGGGAGAGAGCCGACAGAACACTGGCTCGACGCAAATCATTCATTAACACACTTCAGGACTATGACAAGTGCGCTCTAGAGTCGGAGTAGTTTTTCGACCGTCTGGAGTTTTAAATTAAGCGCCTTGGGTCGCCCTTTAGGTCGAACAGAGATTGCGCAGTGGGGTCTGGGAGAGGGAGGGCGTAGGACTACTGGATTTCTGAACAAGCAGTCAGTCTCAGGGTTTTACAAATATAAATCATTGTTTTTAAAATCTTAGAAATAACACTGGAATTTTTTACATTTTATTTCAAAATTATGTTTATGAACTTTATATCAAGGCAACATTTATTTTCACCAGTGGATTCGTTTGATTCGTTTTATTAATTAAAATGGAGATTCTGCACCCATGTCTCCATGAAATAGAGTAATTCTGCAAAATAATTGAAAAGATAGGACATTTTTTAAGGTAATTTGCAAAAATAAGGTGTATGCACCAATTTGTAAGTCGCTCTGGATAAGAGCGTCTGCTAAATGACTTAAATGTAAATGTAAATTACAGTTAGGAAACTTTCGAGATAGAAAGAATGTAAACTAAATCTAATAGCTTACTTCAGTTTGTTTTCATATGGATATGTTTACTTGTACCCCTTGAATCAAAACTATTTTGATTTTCAATTGTAATAGGCCCACATTTTTATTGGATCACGTTTGCTATTGCAAAAATGTAATACTATTTTAGTATTATAATGCAAAAAGTCCTATTTTTTTAACATTTTATTTAACTAGGCAAGTCAGTTAACAAATTCATATTTACAATGACTGCCTACTCCGGGACAAACCCGGACAACGTTGGGCCAATTGTACAGCCTGGAATCGAACTGGGGTCTGTAGTGACGCCTCTAGCACTGAGATTAAGTGCCTTAGACTGCTGTGCTACTCGGGTTTAAACCAGGAGTGATAGGAACTATGTTATTCTATAACAAAAGTCTGGGACTGTCTCCATGTTGTTGTTTATTTCCGACTGAACTTGGTCTGTATTGTGTTTTGTGGGATGCCCTGGGAGAGCTGTTGTCACTAAAGGAACATTGAATGCGAATCTAATTGAACCATTTAAATAATTGTGTGCATGTGCGTCTCTCTCTACCAGGGAGAAGAAATGGGTGACAGTTGGAGACACATCCCTGAGGATCTTCAAGTGGGTTCCAGTGACTGAGCCCAAAACAGCAGATGAAGTACATAATACACAGCCCACCACACCACAGTCCACCACACACACCACCACACCACAGCCCACCACACACACCACCACACCACAGCCCACACACACACCACCACACCACAGCCCACCACACACACCACCACACCACAGCCCACCACACACACCACCACACCACAGCCCACCACACACCACACCACAGCCCACCACACACACCACAGACTCATTCAAGTCCAGTGTCTAGTTCTTTTATAGAATTCTCTCAGCATCTCAAACTCATGTCACGTCATTGTGTTGTATGTAAACAGTATTTCTGCCCCTGTCTGTTGTCTTGCAGAAGAAGAAGGGGAAGGATGAGAAGTATGGGTCAGAATTGACCACACCAGAGAACAGCTCTTCTCCTGGGATGATGGACATGAATGGTGGGTAAAAGCTCAATTCAGAGTCCATAGCTGCGAAACTCTGACAAACGGTCCATTATTACATATTTAATTGGCTGTTATCTAGTGGCCGCCATATCTCAAAGTAAATAACACGGCTCCGCAGCTTTGAACTCTGTAGGACGCTTAACGTCCAGTGTGTGGGTCAGTGTGTATGCCTGTGGACCCATAATGGAGTTAAAGGTTAAACAAATGTAAAAACCTTCTGTCTTCTTCCCTTTCTTTTTCTCAGACGACAACAGTAACCAGAGTTCTATCGCTGAATCCTCCCCTGTCAGGAAACGGAAAACCAGCACTAGCCCAGCCCCCGAACCCACCACCGTATCCCATGGCGACAACAGTGAGGCCAATAGCGACCAGAGCCCTGACTGCAAGAGGGGTGAGACACACTACCACTACCACCAACATGGGGAATCACACTCAAATTCCCAGCCTGAAATCCCCTCCTATAGTGGCCCATCCATACACTTTTAATTGAACTGGATGCGTGAACCCTGTGATAGGGTTTAGTGTTTCTTCAATTCCTGCTTGGTTAGCTGGAGAGCTCCAGTCATTAGGCCTGAGGTCACAAGGCTGTACTCAGAGGCTCATCACGCTGGGAGACTGTGGGAGAGAGAGAGAGAAGGAGAAAGGGTTATCTTTTCTATCCCGCTGAGAGAGAGAGGGAGTGCAGCTGTGACCAGACCCTCGAGGCTTCAACTGCCAACCCTCCATCTGCACCCCTGCTAACAAGAGACCTCTCTCAGCCTGGTACTCTCTTTCACTCTTTTTCTCTTTCTCTCTCTCTCTCTCTCTCTCTCTCTTTGTCTCTCTCTCTCCCCCTCTCCTTTTCTCTCTCTACCCCATCACTCTTTCTCTCTCTCTACCCCATCACTCTTTCTCTCTCTCCCCCTCTTTCTCTCTCTACCCCCTCTATCTCTCTATAGCTCTCTCTTTCTCTAACCCCCACTCTCTCTCTATCCCTCTCTTTCAAGTATGCCTATATTTATTACTCTCTCCCAGACATGTCTTTTTATCTGAGCACAAGTAATTACTCCATATCACCACACAGGAGCATTAATCCGTTACAGTTGCCCTTGACTTGAGTTGTTTACAAGTAGCAAATAAGTGTAAACATGAATACTCAACAGTAGGTCTTGTTACAGAAATAATGCATGATTTATCTGGGCCTTTGGTAGCGGCCTTTACTGGTTCTAACAGCAGAAACATAAGCTTGCTGCCAGCTCTTAGCAATCCTTTGGAAAGAAATTGTGTTTGAACAAATACAATGCTATTTCTCTGTAAACAATTTAACAGACTTTCACCATGCTTATAGAGAAGGGCACTCAATATGCACTGCACTGACACAAATGACTGATGATTGTTTGAAAGAAATTGATAATAATACGTTTGTGGGAGCTGTACTGTTAGATGTCAGTGCAGCCTTTGATATTATTGACCATAACTTGTTGTTGAAAAAATGCATGTGTTATGGCTTTTCAGAGATATCTATCTAATATAACAAAAATAATGGAAGCTTCTATAACGTCAAACATGCAAATTGTGGTGTACCGCAGGGCAGCTCTCTGGGCCCTCTACTCTTTTCTATTTTTACCAATGACCTGCCACTGGCATTGAACAAAGCATGTGTGTCCACGTATGCGGTTGATTAAACCATATACACATCAGCAACCACAGCTAATGAAGTCACTGAAACTCTTAAGAAAGAGTTACAGTCTGTTTTAGAATTGGTGGCCAGTCCTGAACATCTAAAACTAAGAGCATTGTATTTGGTACAAATCATTCCCTATGTTCTAGACCTCAGAATCTGGTAATGAATGGTGTGGCTGTTGAACAAGCTGAGGAGACTAAATGACTTGGCCTTACCTTAGATTGTAAACTGTCATGGTCAAAACATATAGATTCAATGGTTGTAAAGATGGGGAGAGGTCTGTCTGTAATAAAGAGATGCTCTCCTTTTTTTGACACCACACTCCAAAAGCAAGTCCTGCAGGCTCTAGTTTTATCTTATCTTGATTATTGTCCAGTTGTGTGGTCGAGTGTTGCAAGGAAAGACCTAGTTAAGCTGCAGCTTCAGCTGGCCCAGAACAGAGTGGCACGTCTTGCTCTTCATTGTAATCAGAGGGCTGATGTAAATACTATGCATGACAGTCTCTCTTGGCTAAGAGTTGAGGAGAGACCGACAGCATCAGTTATTTTTATAAGAAAAATATATGTGTTTAAAATCCCAAATTGTTTGCATAGCTTACACACAGCTCTGACACACACAGCCCACAAATCCAGAACAAACTCAAAAAATGTACAATATCATATAGAGCCATTATTGCATGTAACTCCATTCCATCTCCATATTGCTCAAGTGAACAGCAAACCTATTTGACCGAGATAGTTTGTGTGTATGTATTGATATGTAGGCTACATGTGGCTTTTTTGTAATGTAGTTCAGTTCTTGAGCTGTTGTCTATTAATGTTCTCTATTATGTCATGTTTGAATGTTCTTTGTGGACCCCGGGAAGAGTAGCTGCTGCTTTTGGGGATCAGTAGCAACAGCTAATGGGGATCATACCAAAATACCAATACTAATTGATATTCAAATATACAAATCAAATGTATTTCTAAAGCCCTTACACCAGAAGATGTCACAAAGTGCTATACAGAAACCCAACCTAAAACCCCAAACAGCAAGCAATGCAGATTTACAGACAGTCATTCAACAGTTGAAGATCTGACAGTGACTGGTTTAAAAGGTATTTAATATGGTGTGTTATTGTGCGTTTGGTGCAGTGAAGAGCAACCCATCAGAGAGAGGACAGGGGGACAAGAGAGACAGCAGCCAGACTTCCTCGGGAGAAAAGGACACCTCAGACAGCCGCAAAGCCACTCTGGTACTCTACTCTATATTCCACCATATACCCTGGCCAGTCTGGTACTCTATATTCTACTCTTCCTCCACAAAGAATATGAGTGGCATGAGGGCCTCCTTAAAAATCAAAGCCTCTTTAATCTCTTTTTATCCCATCCACATTTTTTATTGAATAAATGGACAAATTGATTTCCTCAGATATGGTTGTGTTTGTATGTTCGTCTGTTGGCTGGCAGGATCCGGAGGAAGAGGCTCCTCGCAGTAAGAAGAACAAGCAGGAGTCTCCATCTCAGGACTACGAGGAGAAATAGTCACACTGCATCCTTTCTTCTCTCTATCCTCTTCCTCCCCCATGTAGCCCCAAACACTCCTCTGAGCAGAGGGAGAAAGGACTTTACCTCCCTTCACTGAGCCCCTCTTCTCTTCTTCCACACTCACTAATGCCAAGAGTAGCTCTGTGATCCAGCCTGTTATCCCCTCCATGACCAGGGGTTGCGCAGTGTGCTCAGCTCAGCCCAGAAGAAAAAAACACTACGGCGTCTCAAAATGGACAAACTGCTATTGACGCTTTTTCTCATTTTTTTAAGCAAAGGTCTTTTAAGGGAGTATGCAAGCACACTCGTTCGGTTTGGCTAGCCAAGTTCGGCTAAGCACCAGCCGAACTGAAGCATGCTGACGCCTTAAGAGCATCTTCTAACCCAAGAGCCACGTCAAACCTCCCCCTAACTCACCTCTGGTTGATACAGTGTTTGTTTAGGTCAGTTTCCAGTTGTTACATTGAGTTTTGGGGTTGTTTTTTTAGCTCAGGAGGGTCAATGCACTGCTAAGACATAAGGTCACACAAACAATAAACCATGGATTTACTGCTGCTGTACTGGGTGTGGATTTGTGTATTTTTTTTACAAAATGGCTTCTGAAAGTATTCACCCCCTTGGCATTTTTCCTAATTGTTGCCTTATAACCTGGAATTAAAATGGATTTTTGGGGGGTTTGTATTAGAGGTTGACCGATTATGATTTTAACGCCAATACCGATTATTAGAGGACCAAAAAAAAGCCGATACCGATTAATCAGACAATTACATTTTTTCAAATGTATTTATTTATTTGTAATAATGACAACTACAACAATACTGAATGAACACTTATTTGAACTTAATATACACTGCTCAAAAAAATAAAGGGAACACTAAAATAACACATCCTAGATCTGAATGAATGAAATATTGTTATTAAATACTTTTTTCTTTACATAGTTGAATGTGCTGACAACAAAATCACACAAAAATGATCAATGGAAATCAAATTTATCAACCCATGGAGGTCTGGATTTGGAGTCACACTCAAAATTGAAGTGGAAAACCACACTACAGGCTGATCCAACTTTGATGTAATGTCCTTAAAACAAGTCAAAATGAGGCTCAGTAGTGTGTGTGGCCTCCACGTGCCTGTATGACCTCCCTACAACGCCTGGGCATGCTCCTGATGAGGTGGAGGATGGTCTCCTGAGGGATCTCCTCCCAGACCTGGACTAAAGCATCCGCCAACTCCTGGAAAGTCTGTGGTGCAACGTGGCGTTGGTGGATGGAGCGAGACATTATGTCACAGATGTGCTCAATTGGATTCAGGTCTGGGGAACGGGCGGGCCAGTCCATAGCATCAATGCCTTCCTCTTGCAGGAACTGCTGACACACTCCAGCCACATGAGGTCTAGCATTGTCTTGCATTAGGAGGAACCCAGGGCCAACCGCACCAGCATATGGTCTCACAAGGGGTCTGAGGATCTCATCTCGGTACCTAATGGCAGTCAGGCTACCTCTGGCGAGCACATGGAGGGCTGTGCGGCCCCCCAAAGAAATGCCACCCCGCACCATGACTGACCTACCGCCAAACCGGTCATGCTGAAGGATGTTGCAGGCAGCAGAACGTTCTCCACGGCGTCTCCAGACTGTCACGTCTGTCACGTGCTCAGTGTGAACCTGCTTTCATCTGTGAAGAGCACAGGGCGCCAGTGGAAAATTTGCCAATCTTGGTGTTCTCTGGCAAATGCCAAACGTCCTGCACGGTGTTGGGCTGTAAGCACAACCCCCACCTGTGGACGTCGGGCCCTCATACCACCCTCATGGAGTCTGTTTCTGACCGTTTGAGCAGACACATGCACATTTGTGGCCTGCTGGAGGTCATTTTGCAGGGCTCTGGCAGTGCTCCTCCTGCACCTCCTTGCACAAAGGTGGAGGTAGCGGTCCTGCTGCTGGGTTGTTGCCCTCCTACTGCCTCCTTCACGTCTCCTGATGTACTGGCCTGTCTCCTGGTAGCGCCTCCATGCTCTGGACACTACGCTCACAGACACAGCAAACCTTCTTGCCACAGCTCGCATTGATGTGCCATCCTGGATGAGCTGCACTACCTGAGCCACTTGTGTGGGTTGTAGATGCCGTCTCATGCTACCACTTGAGTGAAAGCACCGCCAGCATTCAAAAGTGACCAAAACATCAGCCAGGAAGCATAGGAACTGAGAAGTGGTCTGTGGTTATCACCTGCAGAACCACTCCTTTATTGGGGGTGTCTTGCTAATTGCCTAACATTTCCACCTGTTGTCTATTCCATTTGCACAACAGCATGTGAAAATTATTGTCAATCAGTGTTGCTTCCTAAGTGGACAGTTTGATTTCACAGAAGTGTGATTGACTTGGAGTTACATTGTGTTGTTTAAGTGTTCCTTTTATTTTTTTGAGCAGTGTAATACATCAATAAAATCAATTTAGCCTCGAATAAATAATGAAACGTTCAATTTGTTTCAAATAATACAAAAACAAAGTGTTGGAGAAGGAAGTAAAAGTGTGCCATGTAAAAAAGTTAACGTTTCAGTTCCTTGCTCAGAACATGAGAACATATGAAAGCTGGTGGTTCCTTTTAACATGAGTCTTCAATATTCCCAGGTAAGAAGTTTTAGGTTGTAGCTATTATAGGACTATTTCTCTCTAAACCTTTGACTATTGATGTTTTTATAGGCACTTTAGTATTGCCAGTGTACTCGAACCAGGAACACATCGACAACAGTCACCCTCGAAGCATCGTTACCCATCGCTCCACAAAAGCCGGCCCTTGCAGAGCAAGGAGAACTTTTTTTTATTTATTTTTATTTTTTATTAACAACAAATCAATACATAAAGCACATGAGGGAACACAAGCATACATAGATTACAAACAATGGACAATCGAGTTAGGGGGTACAATATCACATTACAATTACACAAGGACCTTAAGGGACATGCATATACTTACTTACTTACTTACTTAATTCTAACAGCTTTTTTGTTAGTAGAGCATTTAACCGTCTTAAAATACAGTTCAATTTCTTTTTGTAGGATACGAAAATGTGGTTTTCTGTTTGTAAATTTACATTTGTGTATATGAAATTTGGCCAAAAGAATAATGAAATTAATTGCATAAAAATTATTCCGCTTATTTCTATTGTATGTAAAGAATCCCAACAGTACATCTCTCCACAATAGTGTAAAATCTTCATAAATGTGTTCAATGAGCAAGGAGAACTACTTCAATGTCTCAGAGCAAGTGAAGTCACCGATTGAAACGCTATTAGCGCGCACCCTGCTAACTAGCTAGCCATTTCACATCGTTACACCAGCCTAATCTTGGGAGTTGATAGGCTTGAAGTCATAAACAGCTCAATGCTGGCAAAACGAAAGGAAGTGCTGTTTGAATGAATGCTTACGAGCCTGCTGCTGCCTACCACCGCTCAGTCAGACTGCTCTATCAAATATCAAATCCTAGACTTAATTATAACATAATGACACACAGAAATACAAGCCGTAGGTCATTAATATGGTAAAATCCGGAAACTATCATTTCGAAAACAAAACGTTTATTCTTTCAGTGAAATACAGAACCATTCCATATTTTATCTAACGGGTGGCATCCCTAAGTCTAAATATTGCTGTTACATTGTACAACCTTTAATGTTATGTCATAATTATGTACAATTCTGGCAAATGAATTACTGTATTTGTTAGGAATAAATGGTCTTCACACAGTTCGCAACGAACCAGGTGGCCCAAACTGCTGCATATACCCTGACTGCTTGCATGGAACGCAAGAGAAGTGACACAATTTCCATAGTTAAAATAAATTCATGTTAGCAGGCAATATTAACTAAATATGCAGGTTTAAAAATATATATTTGTGTATTGATTTTAAGAAGGACGATAATGTTTATGGTTGGGTACACATTGGTGCAACGACAGTGCTTTTTTTGCACATGCGCTTGTTTAATCACCCGTTTGGCGAAGTAGGCTGTGATTCGATGAGAAATTAACAGGCACTGCATCGATTATATTCAACGCAGAACGCGCTAGATAAACTAGGAATTTCATCAACCATGTGTAGTTAACTAGTGATTACGTTAAGATGGATTGTTTTTTATAAGACATGTTTAATGCTAGCTAGCAACTTACCTTGGCTTCTTGCTGCACTCGCGTAACAGGTAGTCAGCCTGCCACGCAGTCACCTCGTGGAGTGCAATGTAAGGCAGGTGGTTAGAGCATTGGACTAGTAAAAAGAAGTTTACAAGATCGAATCCCGAGTTGACAAGGTAAAAATCTGTCATTCTGCCCCTGAACAAGGCAGTTAACCCACCATTCCTAGGCCGTCATTGAAAATAAGATTGTGCTCTTAACTGACTTGCCTAGTTAAATAAAGGTAAAAAAATAAAATAAAAATGTCGGCCACAATCGGTGTCCAAAAATGCAGATTACCGATTGCTATGAAAACTTGAAATCAGCCCTAATTAATCGGCCATTCCGATTAATCGTTCGACCTCTAGTTTATCATTTGATTTACACAACATGCCTAAAACTTTGAAGATGCAAAATATTTTTTTTATTGTGAAACAAACACGAAATAAGACAAGAAAAACAGTCAATACTTCGTAGAGCCACCGTTTGCAGCAATTACAGCTGCAAGTTTCTTGGGGTATCAAATCAAATTGATTCATATAGCCCTTCGTACATCAGCTGACATCTCAAAGTGCTGTACAGAAACCCAGCCTAAAACCCCAAACAGCAAGCAAAGCAGGTGTAGAAGCACAGTGGCTAGGAAAAACTCCCTAGAAAGGCCAAAACCTAGGAAGAAACCAAGAGAGGAACCAGGCTATGTGGGGTGGCCAGTCCTCTTCTGGCTGTGCCGGGTGGAGATTATAACAGAACATGGCCAAGATGTTCAAATGTTCATAAATGACCAGCATGGTCCAATAATAATAAGGCAGAACAGTTGAAACTGGAGCAGCAGCACGGCCAGGTGGACTGGGGACAGCAAGGAGTCATCATGGCAGGTAGTCCCGAGGCATGGTCCTAGGGCTCAGGTCCTCCGAGAGAGAGAAAGAAAGAGAATTAGAGAGAGCACACTTAAATTCACACAGAACACCGAATAGGACAGGAGAAGTACTCCAGATATAACAAAATGACCCTAGCCCCCCGACACATAAACTACTGCAGCATAAATACTGGAGGCTGAGACAGCAGGGGTCAGGAGACACTGTGGCCCCATCCGAGGACACCCCCGGACAGGGCCAAACAGGAAGGATATAACCCCACCCACTTTGCCAAAGCACAGCCCCCACACCACTAGAGGGATATCTTCAACCACCAACCTACCATCCTGAGACAAGGCTGAGTACAGGGGGGGGGGCTCAACCCACTCAAATGATGCACCCCTCCCAGGGACGGTATGAAAGAGCCCCAGTAAGCCAGTGACTCAGCCCGTGTAATAGGGTTAGAGGCAGAGAATCCCAGTGGAAAGAGGGGAACCGGCCAGGCAGAGACAGCAAGGGCGGTTCGTTGCTCCAGAGCCTTTCCGTTCACCTTCCCACTCCTGGGCCAGACTACACTCAATCATATGACCCACTGAAGAGATGAGTCTTCAGTAAAGACTTAAAGGTTGAGACTGAGTTTGCGTCTCTTACATGGGTAGGCAGACCATTCCATAAAAATGGAGCTCTATAGGAGAAAGCCCTGCCTCCAGCTGTTTGCTTAGAAATTCTAGGGACAATTAGGAGGCCTGCGTCTTGTGACCGTAGCGTACGTGTAGGTATGTACGGCAGGACCAAATCAGAGAGATAGGTAGGAGCAAGCCCATGTAATGCTTTGTAGGTTAGCAGTAAAACCTTGAAATCAGCCCTTGCCTTGACAGGAAGCCAGTGTAGGGAGGCTAGCACTGGAGTAATATGATAAATTATTTTGGTTCTAGTCAGGATTCTAGCAGCCGTATTTAGCACTAACTGAAGTTTATTTAGTGCTTTATCCGGGTAGCCGGAAAGTAGAGCATTGCAGTAGTCTAACCTAGAAGTGACAAAAGCATGGATTAATTTTTCTGCATAATTTTTGGACAGAAAGTTTCTGATTTTTGCAATGTTACATAGATGGAAAAAAGCTGTCCTTGAAATGGTATTGATATGTTCTTCAAAAGAGAGATCAGGGTCCAGAGTAACGCCGAGGTCCTTCACAGTTTTATTTGAGACGACTGTACAACCATTAAGATTAATTGTCAGATTCAACAGAAGATCTCTTTGTTTCTTGGGACCGAGAACAAGCATCTCTGTTTTGTCCGAGTTTAAAAGTAGAACGTTTGCAGCCATCCACTTCCTTATGTCTGAAACACATGCTTCTAGCGAGGGCAATTTTGGGGCTTCACCATGTTTCATTGAAATGTACAGCTGTGTGTCATCCGCATAGCAGTGAAAGTTAACATTATGTTTTCAAATGACATCCCCAAGAGGTAAAATATATAGTGAAAACAATAGTGGTCCTAAAACGGAACCTTGAGGAACACCGAAATTTACAGTTAATTTGTCAGAGGACAAACCATTCACAGAGACAAACTGATATCTTTCCGACAGATAAGATCTAAACCAGGCAAGAACTTGTCCGTGTAGACCAATTTGGGTTTCCAATCTCTCCAAAAGAATGTGGTGATCGATGGTATCAAAAGCAGCACTAAGGTCTAGGAGCACGAGGACAGATGCAGAGCCTCGGTCTGATGCCATTAAAAGGTCATTTACCACCTTCACAAATGCAGTCTCAGTGCTATGATGGGGTCTACAACCAGACTGAAGCATTTCGTGTACATTGTTTGTCTTCAGGAAGGCAGTGGGTTGCTGCGCAACAGTCTTTTCTAACATTTTTGAGAGGAATGGAAGATTCGATATAGGCCGATAGTTTTTCAAATATTTTCTGGGTCAAGGTTTGGCTTTTTCAAGAGAGACTTTATTACTGCCACTTTTAGTGAGTTTGGTACACATCCGGTGGATAGAGAGCCATTTATTATGTTCAACATAGGAGGGCCAAGCACAGGAAGCAGCTCTTTCAGTAGTTTAGTTGGAATAGGGTCTAGTATGCAGCTTGAAGGTTTAGAGGCCATGATTATTTTCATCATTGTGTCAAGAGATATAGTGCTAAAACACTTCACCTCTTGATCCTATGTCTCTATAAGCTTGGCACATCTAGCCACTGGGATTTTTGCACATTCTTCAAGGTAAAACTGCTCCAGCTGCTTCAAGTTAAATGGGTTTCGCTGGTGTACAGCAATCTTTAAGTCATACCACAGATTCTCAATTGGATTGAGGTCTGGACTTTAACTAGGCTGTTCCAAGTCATTTAAATGTTTCCCGTTAAACCACTCAAGTGTGGCTTTAGCAGAATGCTTAGGGTCATTGTACTGCTGGAAGGTGAACCTCCGTCCCACTCTCAAATCTCTGGAAGAATTTCCCTGTATATAGCGCCATCCATCATTCCTTCAATTCTGACCAGTTTCCCAGTCCCTGCCAATGATAAACATCCCCACAGTGAAGCATGGTGGTGGCAGCATCATGGTGTGGGGGTGACGAGAGGTGTTGAGTTTGCGCCAGACATAGCGTTTTCCTTGATGGCCAAAAAGCTGAATTTTAGTCTCGTCTGACCAGAGTACCTTCTTCCATATGTTTGGGGAGTCTCCCACATTGCCTTTTGGCGAACACCAAACGTGGTTGCTTATTTATTTTTTTAACCAATGGCATTTTTTTGGCCACTCTTCCGTAAAGCCCAGCTCTGTGGAGTGTACGGCTTAAAGTGGTCCAATGGACAGATACTCCAATCTCCGTTATGGGGCTTCGCAGCTCCTTCAGGGTTATCTTTGGTCTTTTTGTTGCCTCTCTGATTAATGCTCTCCTTGCCTGTCTGTGAGTTTTGGTGGGCTGCCCTCTCTTGGCAGGTTTGTTGTGGTGCCATATTATTTCCATTTTTTAATAATGGATTTAATGGTGCTCCGTGGGATGTACAAAGTTTCTGATATTTTTTCATAACCCAACCCTGATCTGTAGTTCTCCACAACTTTTTCCCTGACCTGTTTGGAGAGCTCCTTGGTCTTCATAGTGCTGCTTGCTTAGTGGTGCCCCTTGCTTAGTGGTGTTGCAGACTCTGGGTGTAATGTTAGTTGTCGTCTGATGAGGAAAAATTGGACCAAAGCGTAGCGTGGTAAGTGTTCAGGATTTTATTGAAAAACTGAACACTGGAACAAAAAATAACAACGTGCAAAACGAAACCGAAACAGTCCTGTCAGGTGCAGAACACTAAACAGAAAACAACTACCCACAATCATAGGTGGGAAAAAGCTACCTAAGCATGGTTCCCAATCAGAGACAACGATAGTTAGCTGTCCCTGATTGAGAACCTGTCACGCCCTGGTCGAAGTATTTTGTGTTTTTCTTTATGTATTTGGTCAGGCCAGGGTGTGACATGGGTTTTTGTATGTGGTGTGTAGCTTAGTGGGATTGTAGCTTAGTGGGGTGTTCTAGGAGAGTCTATGGCTGTCTGAAGTGGTTCTCAATCAGAGGCAGGTGTTTATCGTTGTCTCTGATTGGGAGCCATATTTAGGCAGCCATATTCTTTGGTTGTATTGTGGGTGATTGTCCTGAGTGTCTTGATGTCCTTCGTCTGTGTTAGTTTACACCCAGTCAAAACTGTTCGCTGCTCTGGCCCCCCAATGGTGGAACAAACTCCCTCACGACGCCAGGACAGCGGAGTCAATCACCACCTTCCGGAGACACCTGAAACCCCACCTCTTTAAGGAATACCTAGGATAGGATAAGTACTCCTTCTCACCCCTCCCCCCTTTTAAGATTTAGATGCACTATTGTAAAGTGACTGTTCCACTGGATGTCATAAGGTGAATGCACAAATTTGTAAGTCGCTCTGGATAAGAGCGTCTGCTAAATGACTTAGATGTAGATGTAGATGCAGTTAAGGCTGTTTCGGTTTTCACTACGTTTATTGTTTTGTAGAGTTTGTGTTTTGGATTCGTGTTACGTTGTGTAAATAAACATGGATCACAATATATACAGAATCACCCACCGTAAACGGACCAAGCAGCGTGTCAACAGGCAGGAGCAGCCCAAAGAGGAGCTGCGTATTAAGGATTTCTGGACATGGGAGGAAATCCTTGACGGGAGAGGACCCTGGGCTAAACCAGGGGAGTGTAGCCGCCCAAAGGTGCAGAAGGAGAAGAGGAAACAGGAGCAGCCCAAAGAGGAGTACAGTATGGACTATACTTCTTGGGAGGAGATAGACAGGTGGGCGGTCGACCCAGGGAGAGTGCCGGAGCCCGCCTGGGATTCGATGGAGCAGTGCGCGGAAGGTTACAGGAGAATGAGTTTGGCGAAGCAAGCACGACGGCGTGGACGGAAGCCTGGGAATCAGCCCCAAAAATGTATTGGGGGCTTACAGGGAGTATGGCAACGCCAGGTAGGAGACCTGCGCAAACTCCCTGTGCTTACCGGGGGGCTAGAGAGACCGGGCAGGCACCGTGTTATGCAGTGGTGTGCACGGTGTCCCCAGTGCAGGCCCGGTGCGGTATATTCCAGCTCCGCGTATCGGCCGGGCTAGATTGAGCGTCGAGCCAAATGCCATGAAGCCGGCTCTACGCATCTGGTCCCCAGTGCGTCTCCTTGGGCCGGCTTACATGGCACCAGCCTTGCGCTCTGTGTCTCCGGATCGCCTACATAGCCCAGTACGGGCTATTCCACCTCGCCGCACTGGCAGGGCGACCGAGAGTATTCAACCAGGTAAGGTTGGGCAGGCTCGGTGCTCAAGAGCTCCAGTGCGCCTGCACGGTCCGGTCTATCCAGTACCACCTCCACACCCCAGCCCTCCGGTAGCAGCTCCCCGCACCAGGCTTCCTGTGCGTGTCCTCGGCCCAGTACCACCAGTGCCAGCACCACGCACCACGCATCAGGCCTACAGTGCGCCTCGCCTCTCCTGCGCTGTCGGAGCCTTTCTCCTCTCCTGCGCTGCCGGAGTCTCCCGCCTGTCCGGCGCCGCTGCCGGAGTCTCCCGCCTGTCCGGCGCCAGAGCCCCTCAGCCCAGAGGCGCCAGAGCCCGTCAGCCAGGATCCGCCAGTCGGCCAGGATCCGCCAGTCGGCCAGGATCTGCCAGATCTGCCAGTCAGCCAGGATCCGCCAGTCAGCCAGGATCCGCCAGTCAGCCAGGATCCGCCAGTCAGCCAGGATCTGCCAGATCTGCTAGTCAGCCAGGATCCGCCAGTCAGCCAGGATCTGCCGGAACCACCAGCAAGCCAGGATCTGGTAGATCCATCAACCTGCCTGAGCTTTCTCTCACTCCCGAGCTTTCTCTCACTCCCGAGCTTTCTCTCACTCCCGAGCTTTCTCTCACTCCCGAGCTTCACTCCCGAAATTCACAAATATTTTTTAGAAATATGTAACTTTCACGCAAGTCCAATACAGCAAATGAAAGAAACTTCTTGTTAATCTACCCATCGTGTCCGATAAAAAAAGAAGCTTTACAGCGAAATCACAACATATGATTGTTAGATCACCACAAGTAAAAAAAAACACAGCCATTTTTCCATGCAAAGATGGTCACAAAAAGCAGAAATATCGACAAAATTAATCACTAACCTTTGATGATCTTCATCAGATGACACTCATAGGACATAATGTTACACAATAATGTATGTTTTTTTCGATAATGTGCATATTTATATCCAAAAATCTTTGTTTACATTGGCACGTTACGTGCAGTAATGTTTTGATTCCAAAACATCCTGTGATTTTGCAGAAATACTCATAACATTGATAACATTGATAAAAGATACAAGTGTTATTCACATAATTAAATATAGACTTCTCCTTAATGCAAACGCTGTATCTGATTTTTTTTTTTTTTTAACTTTACGGAAAAAGCATAATCTGAGAACGGCGCTCAGAGCCCAATCCAGCCAGAGATATATCCGCTATGTTCTGGATAATGGTGTTGATGTGATCCATGGTCAACCTTTCAAAGCACTTCATGGCTGCAGATGTGAGTGCACAGGTCGGTAGTCATTTAGGCAGGTTACCTTAGTGTTCTTGGGCATATGGACTATGGTTGTCTGCTTGAAACATGTTGGAATTACAGACATGTTGAAGATGTAATTGAAGACACTTGCCAGTTGGTCAGCGCATGCTCGTAGTGCACGTCCTGGTAATCTGTCTGGCCCTGCGGCCTTGTGAATGTTGCTCCCTGTGCTTACCGGGGGGCTAGAGAGACCGGGCAGGCACCGTGTTATGCAGTGGTGCGCACGGTGTCCCCAGTGCAGGCCCGGTGCGGTATATTCCAGCTCCGCGTATCGGCCGGGCTAGATTGAGCGTCGAGCCAAATGCCATGAAGCCGGCTCTACGCATCTGGTCCCCAGTGCGTCTCCTTGGGCCGCTGCCGGAGTCTCCCGCCTGTCCGGCGCCAGAGCCCCTCAGCCCAGAGGCGCCAGAGCCCGTCAGCCAGGATCCGCCAGAAGTGCCCGTCGGCCAGGATCCGCCAGTCGGCCAGGATCCGCCAGTCGGCCAGGATCTGCCAGATCTGCCAGTCAGCCAGGATCCGCCAGTCAGCCAGGATCCGCCAGTCAGCCAGGATCCGCCAGTCAGCCAGGATCTGCCAGATCTGCTAGTCAGCCAGGATACGCCAGTCAGCCAGGATCTGGTAGATCCATCAACCTGCCTGAGCTTCCTCTCACTCCCGAGCTTCCTCTCACTCCCGAGCTTTCTCTCACTCCCGAGCTTTCTCTCACTCCGAGCTTCCCCTCAGTCCCGAGCTGCCTCAGTCCCAAGCTGTCCTTCAGTCCCGATCTGCTCCTCAGTCCAGTGGGGTTCTGGGTGAGGACTACTAGGCCATTGTCGGCGGCGAGGGTGGTCTATCCAGGGACGCGAGGAGAGGGGACTAAGACAATTGTGAAGTGGGGTCCACGTCCCCCGCCGGAGCCGCCACCATGGACAGACGCCCACCCGGACCCTCCCTATTGATTTGAGGTGCGTTCGGGAGTCCGCACCTTAGGGGGGGGGGGGGTTCTGTCACGCCCTGGTCGAAGTATTTTGTGTTTTTCTTTATGTATTTGATCAGGCCAGGGTGAGACATGGGTTTTTGTATGTGGTGTGTAGCTTAGTGGGATTGTAGCTTAGTGGGGTGTTCTAGGAGAGTCTATGGCTGTCTGAAGTGGTTCTCAATCAGAGGCAGGTGTTTATCGTTGTCTCTGATTGGGAGCCATATTTAGGCAGCCATATTCTTTGGTTGTATTGTGGGTGATTGTCCTGAGTGTCTTGATGTCCTTAGTCTGTGTTAGTTTGCACCAGTTAAGGCTGTTTCGGTTTTCACTACGTTTATTGTTTTGTAGAGTTTGTGTTTTGGATTCGTGTTACGTTGTGTAAATAAACATGGATCACAATATACGCGCTGCAGTTTGGTCCGACTCTCCTTCACCATTAGAAAACCGTGACAGAACCATACCCAGCCAAAACAAAGATATACAAAACATAGAAAAAAGAACATTGAATGCCCACCCCAAATCACACCCTGACCAAACCAAAATAGAGACATAAAAAGCTCTCTAAGGTCAGGGCGTGACACTGGGCCTTTCAGAACAGGTGTATATATACTGAGATCATATGACAGATCATGTGACACTTAGATTGCACACAGGTGAACTTTGCACGCACCACTTTTCCATTTTTAATTTTAATACTTTTTTAAAACAAGTAATTTTTTTCACTTCACCAATTATGACTTTTGTTTATGTCCATTCCATGAAATCCCCCAAAAAATCAATTTAAATTACCGGTTGTAATGCAACAAAATAGGAAAAACGCCACAGGGGGTGAATACTTTTGCAAGGCACTACATACAGTGCCTTGCAAAAGTATTATATATATATATATATATATATACACACACACAATACCAGTCAAAAGTTAATTCAAGTTTTTAAAAAAAATTTAAAACTATTTTCTACATTGTGGAATAACATTGAAGACATCAAAACTATGAAATGGAATCATGTAGTTTTTGTATTTTAGAATTTAGATTCTTCAAAGTAGCCACCATTTGCCTTGATGACAGCTTTGCACACTCTTGGCATTCTCTTAACCAGCTTCACCTGGAATGCTTTTCCAACAGTCTTGAAGGAGTTCCCGCATATGCTGAGCACTTGTTGGCTGCTTTTCCTGCAGTCCAACCCATCCAAAACCATCTCAATTGGGTTGAGAACAGGTGATTGTGGAGGCCAGGTCATCTGATGCAGCACTCCATCACTCTCTTTCTTGGTCAAATAGCCCTTACACAGCCTGGAGGTGTGTTGGGTCATTGTCGTGTTGAAAAACAAATGATAGTCCCACTAAGTGCAAACCAGATGGGATGGCAAAGCAGCATCACACCTCCTCCACCATGCTTCGTGGTGGGAACCACGCATGCAGAGATCATCCGTTCACCCACTCTGCATCTCACAAAGACACAGTGGTTGGTAACAAAAATCTCAAATTTGGATTCATCAGACCAAATGACAGATTTCCACCAGTCTAATGTCCATTCCTCGTGTTTCTTGGCCCAAGCAAGTCTCTTCCTCATATCGATGTAATTTAGTAGTGGTTCCTTTGCAGCAATTCGACCATGAACAGTTGATGTTGAGATGTGTCTGTTACTTGAACTCTGTGAAGCATTTATTTGGGCTGCAATTTCTGAGGCTGGTAACTCTAATGAACTTATCCTCTGCAGCAGAGGTAACTCTGGGTCTTCCATTCCTGTGGCGGTCCTCATGAGAGCCAGTTTCATCATAGTGCTTGATGGATTTTGCGACTGCACTTGAAGAAACGTAAATATTTCTAAATTTTCAGGATTGATGTCTTAAAGTAATGATGGACTGTCATTTCTCTTTGCTTATTTGAGCTGTTCTTGCAGTAATATAGACTTGGTCTTTAACCAAATCAGTCTATCTTCTGTATAGCACCCCTACCTTGTCACAACACAACTGATTGGCTCAAACACATTAAGAAGGACAGAAATTCCACAAATTAGATTTTAACAAGGCACACCTGTTAATTGAAATGCATTCCAGGTGACTAACTCATGAAGCTGGTTGAGAGAATGCCAAGGGTGTGCAAAGCTGTGATCAAGGCAAACGGTGTCTACTTTGAAGAATCTCGAATATAAAATATATGCTGATATGTTTAACACTATTTTTGGTTACTACATGATTCCATATGTATTATTTGATAGTGTTGATGTCTTCACTATTATTCTACAATGTAGAAAATAGTAAAAATAAAGAAAAACCCTTGAATTAGTAGGTGGGTCCAAACTTTTGAGTGGTACTGTGTGTGATTTAAAAACATTTTTTTACTGTCTTTGTTTTCTAGAGGTAGAACAACACAGTGGTACTGGTCTCATTTACAGTTGAAGTTTACATAAACTCAGGTTGGAGTCATTAAATCTATTTTTTCAACCACTCCACAAATGTCTTGTTAACAAACTATACTTTTGGCAAGTCGGTTAGGACATCTACTTTGTGCATGCCACAAGTAATTTTTCCAATAATTGTTTACAGACAGATTATTTCACTTATAATTCACTGTATCACAATTCCAGTGGGTCAGAAGTTTACATGCACTAAGTTGACTGTGCCTTTAAACAGCTCGGGAAATTCCAGAAAGTGATGCCATGGCTTTAGAAGCTTCTGATAGGCTAATTTACATAATTTGAGTCAATTGGACGTGTACCTGTGGATGTATTTCAAGACCTACCTTCAAACTCAGTGCCTCTTTGCTTGACATCATGGGAAAATCCAAATAAATCAGCCAAGACCTCAGAAAAACAATTGTAGACCTCCACAAGTCTGGTTCATCCTTGGGAGCAATTTCAAAATTCCTGAAGGTACCACGTTCATCTGTACAAACAATAGTATGCAAGTATTAACACCATGGGACCACGCAGCCGTCATACCACTCAGGAAGGAGACGCGTTCCAAAAGTGCAAATCAATCCCCGAACAACAGCCTTGTGAAGATGCTGGAGGAAACAGGTACAAAAGTATCTATATCCACAGTAAAACGAGTCCTATATCGACATAACCTGGATGGCGGCCGCTCAATAAGGAAGAAGCCACTGCTCCAAAACCGCCATTAAAAAAGCCAGACTACGGTTTGCAACTGCAAATGGTTTCAAAGATTGTACTTTTTTGAGAAATGTCCTCTGGTCTGATGAAACAAAAATAGAACTGTTTGGCCATAATGACCATCATTATGTTTGGAGGAAAAAGGGGGAGGCTTGCAAGCCGAAGAACACCATCCCAACTGTGAAGCACAGGGGTGGCCGCATCATGTTGTAGGGTTGCTTTGCTGCAGGAGGGACTGGTGCACTTCACAAAACAGATGGCATCATGAGGCAGGAAAATGTGTGGATATATTGAAGCAACATCTCAAGGCATTAGTCAGGAAGTTAAATCTAGTTTGCAAATGGGTCTTCCAAATGGACAATGACCCCAAGCATACTTCCAAAGTTGTGGCAAAATGGCTTAAGGACAACAAAGTCAAGGTATTGGAGTGGCCATCACAAAGCCCTGACCTCAATCCTATAGAAAATGTGTGGCCAGAACTGAAAATGCATTTGTGAGCAAGGAGGCCTACAAACCTGACTCAGTTACTCCAGCTCTGTCAGGAGGAATGGGCCAAAATTCATCCAATTTATTGTGGGAAGCTTGTGGAAGGCTACCTGAATCGTTTGACCCATGTTAAACAATTTAAAAGCAATGCTACCAAATACTAATTGAGTGTATGTAAACTTCTGACCCATTGGGAATGTGATGAAAGAAATAAAAGCTGAAATAAGTCATTTTATCTACTATTATTCTCACATTTCACATTCTTCAAATAAAGTGGTGATCATAACTGATCTAAGACAGGGAATTTTTTACCTGGATTAAGTGTCAGGAATTGTGAAAAACTGAATTTAAATGTATTTGGCTAAGGTGTATGTAAACTTCAGACTTCAACTGTATGTTTTCCCGTAAGGACAGGCTTGTAGCGTAGGTAGGTTTTATCGGAGGGTGTGTCTTGGTTGCTATATTAAAATGTACTTCGTAGGTAAAACAGTTTAACTAATTAATAGTGCCATGTTTTTATTTGTCTTAAGTTTTAAACATGTCACTGAGCTGACACTAAATAATTGTATTAAATATTTACATTTAACTATGAATGACAGGTTCAGTACATTTAAACTACAGAGTTGAGAATGGAGACTGTAACTGAATGACATCATATAAAAACCGTCATTGTAGTTGACCAAGTCGGAATTTAGCCTGGATTCCATCCTGTCTCTGATGAACTTCTCAACTCTTTTGTGTTTATCATGTCTTTTGATAGGAAAGGAGCTGGTTAAACAACACAGACTGGCACCCAGGCTAGTGGGAAGCTGCTGACTCTCAAAGTCAATTCTGCTTTCAGAGGTTTGCAGAAATGGTAGTTCTCATTTACAGTATGCAGCTTGGTACATACAGGACATGTTGAGATTGTTCTAACTGTATCTTGTGTAATACCTTTTATCATCTCCACTCAGCTCACAGTCAGTCTTGTAGTTCAAACCGTGTCTCAGATTCTCATTCAAGGTGCTCTCTGTCGGTTGCAACCTAGCTTCAGAATAGGGGGAGGAATGCATATTCGAACATCTATCAAATCTAAATGATCAACCTCAAGCCTATTTATGTATGTTTTTATTCAGGCTCAACACTTAGTATTTAAAAGTGATCAAGCAATCAATAATTATTCATTTTTCAGGAAATCAATGAGTTCAGATGGCAGATGATGTAGACATGTGGATCTCAGAGCATGAGCCTACCTGACCCAATGTTTATCAATGGGTGCACACATCCGAACATCAGTTCAATGGAGAGAAATGACATTTCAGTGGAGACAGAGGATGGCTTAGCATATACTTAATTCCCAGTACAGCAGTGCTGGTACTAGTGATGTTATTGACATGAACAGTTAGAAGAACAGCATTATGTACAACTCTCAGTGTTAGATCTCTATTTATCTTTATTATGTTGTAGCTTTCACCTGATTCTGATTGAGTCAGTTAATGCTTCTAGTTTAACTCAAACTGTGTGTACGGAGCTGGGAGATGTGAAAATGTCCGATATTTTAGTGTGTTTTCTTGGGACCATGTTTGAGTTTAGAATGATCTTGTACAGATTGATGGTTAGTTTGGATTTATTTATTACTTCGTTAGTGCTTGGATTTGATTATGTCTAATGGTTTTGTTTTATTAATAAAAATCCACAAATCATTGTTACCCGTTCACATGATTTCAGACGTACTAACTCCAGTACTAGCCAATTTCTTCAACAGTCGGGTAAGCCTCAGTATTTCTGTATTTTTCTTTCTGTTTGAGTTATAGGTCAACATAACTAAACTTTTCCAGAGTTTGAGACCTGCAGATTTCTCCTAATGCATATTTTGTGTTGATAATCCAGTGTGAATGAGGATCCCATTAGACTCAGAGAGAAGGGAATCAGTGGTAGCATCTGGCTCTGTGTGCAGTACAAAAATACTTCCCTAATCCCTTCTCCTTCTCTTTTAGGGGCCTGTGGTTGTTTAATTATTATTTTCCTTCTGTTTTGTTTGACTACATTGGCTGGGAGGGGAACTCATTAAAAATTAAGAGGGTTATTTCAGTTCCCCTTGTCCTGCCAGGGGTAATGGATCTGGGGATGAATGAATCATGAGCAGCTCCTGTACTTATTGGTCCTAGAGATGTAAACAGCCTGGTAGGAAGTTAGTATAGGTGTGGCTGGCTGGTGGCCTTGGGTTGGGGGGGGGCTGAGCAGAGAGTAGTCTTGTCCAGAAACAATCCCTACTCCTACCCACTGGACACTGTGTGGAGAAAGGATGGATTGGATAGGTCTACGCAATATGGTTGTTGTTTATTCCACCTTCTCTTGATAGATTGTTGGGACTATAGTTTACATCATCAGACAAGAGAAAATCAACACGCCGCAGGTGGAGTATTTGTTTTTATAGTATTTGTTGTATTGAATCATTAAGTGTATACAGAACATAGAAAAACAGTAGCATTTTAAGGGTCCTCATCTGTAAAGGGTTTATAAGTTTAACTATTTACAAACCCTTTATAGATGATGTTAAGTGTAACATAGAAAACAGTGCACTAATCAGACACGTCACTTAGTAAAGTAGAAATAGTCAACAATGTGCTTATAGAGTTAATAACATCTTTACAAGTGTGTTAAGTTTGTTCCCTGGAGTCGATACGGCATTATCATACAACAACATACAGGTCCGTTTCCTATCAAGACAAAGCAGAAGAAGAAAATACGCATTAAATATCCTTTTGTTTCCATGGCACCTTGTGCACATTTTGTTCTTTCAGAAAACATCTGATGGGTATTTACAAATTCAGGTGTCATTGGTTAGTCACATAGATCTAGCATACATATCTTTGATACACTGGGAGATTCAATATGATCCAAACTGTGTGCTTCAATACATAGCTCTAATACATGTATATCTATACAGATAGTTTTTAAAAGACAATACATTAAAAACATAGGCATTACATAAAACGTGAAGTAACTACTAGGTACCATTCTGTCTTGACATTTATTATCAAATCAATAAGTTAGAAACTGCCATTCTAAAACAGAAATAGTCTAAGTGTGACCTGTAGTCTAAGAGGGCGCTTTAAAGTGAGTAGTGCAGTAAGTTAGTAGTGGCTGGCTTCTTGTTGACATTAATTGTTATGAGTCTTGTACTGGAGAGATTTCCCCTTAGATAGGCCAGCTACAAAGTCAAAATGAGCTATATTGTAAACATTTATGAAAACAAAAATATGCTTTTTGGTCTTAATTTATGGTTAGGATTAGGCATTAGGGTTAGCAGTGTGATTAAGGTTAGGGTTCAAATCAGATTTTATGACTTTGTGGCTGTGCCAGCTAGTGACCACTCTGCAGAGCTGCCTCCAGAACAAGATTCACAATGGTAAACAAACTTGTGCAACTAGCACCAGGTTCATGTTGAGTGGACATGAAACCAGAAAACGTTTTTAAACTGAAAATTAGCTTTTTTTGTTGTTGAGAATTTCCCAAAATATCTCCAGTTCTAAAACGTTCTCTACCATTTGGTACCTACTGAACACAACCTAGTAGTACAAGTAGATGTGTCCTGTGGTACTAGCTTGTTCCCTTTGTGGAGTGGACATCCCCAGGGTCCTTGTCTGGGCCTGGATACAGTACACTGACTGGGAATGTGACATGAGAAAGACAGGAATGTGTTAGAGAAACATTAATAGTGCTATTAGCAGTGCACCAGTCTGGTGCATCCAGGCCATTTACCATGCGTATGTCTGTGTCAAATGCCCTCCCTCTTGCCCGGTTACACATAGGAAGTTTAGTTCCCGTAGGAACTGAAGTCAAAAACCAACCCATGTTCTATATGAAAACGAACAAATACATAAAATAATTAACTAATAACAGAAGACTTAGATTCCTTTATGAAATAATAACAGAATACTGATTCCTTCATGAACTAATAACAGAAGACCCCTTCCTTTATGAACTAAAAACAAAAGACTGATTACTTTAGGAATAAATCACAGAAGGCTGATTCATTTATGACTAATAACAGAAAACTGATTCATTTTGTTTCAATCCTAAAATTGATCTTGCACCACAGCAGTATATCTCTGGACGTAGGAGAAGGAGTTAGAGAGAGGAGAGGGATAAGAGGAGAGTTAAAGCAAGGAAGGAGAGTTAGAGAGGGATGAGAGTTAGAGAGGGATGAGAGTTAGAGAGATGAGAGTTAGAGAGATGAGAGTTAGAGAGATGAGAGTTAGAGAGATGAGAGTTAGAGAGGGATGAGAGTTAGAGAGGGATGAGAGTTAGAGAGATGAGAGTTAGAGAGATGAGAGTTAGAGAGATGAGAGTTAGAGAGATGAGAGTTAGAGAGATGAGAGTTAGAGAGATGGAGATGAGTTCGAGGGAGGGAAGGATAGTTCGAGAGGGAGGAGAGCTAGAGGGAGGAGAGCTAGAGGGAGGGAGAGAGAGGGAGAGTTGGAGAGAGAGGGAGAGTTAGAGAGAGCTAGGAGAGTTGGAGAGTTGGAGAGTTGGAGAGAGAGGGAGAGTTAGAGAGAGCTAGGAGAGTTGGAGAGAGAGGGAGAGTTAGAGAGAGCTAGGAGAGTTGGAGAGTTGGAGAGAGCTAGGAGAGTTGGAGAGAGGGAGAGTTGGAGAGAGCTAGGAGAGTTGGAGAGAAGGAGGAGAGTTGGAGAGAGCTAGGAGAGTTGGAGAGAAGGAGGAGAGTTGGAGAGAAGGAGGAGAGTTGGAGAGTTGGAGAGAAGGAGGAGAGTTGGAGAGTTGTTGGAGAGTTGGAGAGAAGGAGGAGAGTTGGAGAGAAGGAGGAGAGTTGGAGAGAGCTAGGAGAGTTGGAGAGAAGGAGGAGAGTTGGAGAGAGCTAGGAGAGTTGGAGAGAAGGAGGAGAGTTGGAGAGAAGGAGGAGAGTTGGAGAGTTGGAGAGAAGGAGGAGAGTTGGAGAGAAGGAGGAGAGTTGGAGAGAAGGAGGAGAGTTGGAGAGAAGGAGGAGAGTTGGAGAGAAGGAGGAGAGTTGGAGAGTTGGAGAGAAGGAAGAGAGTTGGAGAGAAGGAGGAGTTTGAGAGGGAGGAGAGTTAGAGAGAGAGGGATGAGAGAGAGAGAGAGGGAGGAGAGTTGGAGGGAGAGTTAGAGGGAGGAGAGGAGAGTTAGAGAGAGCTAGGAGAGTTGTTGGAGAGAAGGAGGAGAGTTTGAGAGGGAGGAGAGTTTGAGAGGGAGGAGAGTTTGAGAGGGAGGAGAGTTAGAGAGAGGGAGGAGAGTTGGAGAAGAGTTGGAGAGAAGGAGGAGAGTTGGAGGGAGAGTTAGAGGGAGAAGAGGAGAGTTAGAGAGAGCTAGGTGAGTTAGAGAGAGCTAGGAGAGTTAGATAGAGGGAGGAGAGTTAGAGAGAGGAAGTATTAGAAATAGTAGGGGAGTCTTTTGTAGCGGGTGATTTGGGGTTATGTGAGTGGACTATGACATAAATACTATGTTATTAAAAACCCAGAGAAAGTAGTCTGGTGTGTGTTGGCGGTCTGTGAAGGGTCCTAAAAGCTAGGCCTGGCATGGTTGGGGTGAGAAGATGAGTGTCTAGAAGGTCTGGTCTTCCTGGCAGGACTCTATGGAGTGACCGAAGGCCTCACAGATGTCGCAATACGGCCGCTGGTCGGCAGGCTTGCCCTTGAAGGAAGAGTGGGGGACTGAGTCGGGGCTCTGGGCCTGGGTTGGACAGTCCTCAGTGTCATGCAGGTCAAAACAGTCACAGATATCACAGAACAGACGAGGAGGAGCCTTCTTGTCCTTAGATCCACCCTCCTCCAAACTATAGATAGATAGATAGATAGAGAGAGAGAGAGAGAGAGAGAGAGATTTGAGAGATTTGAACATGATGTTGCTATGCGTGGTAATGAAAACACTTGAGAGAGAGAGAGAGAGAGAGAGGCAGAGAGAGAGGCAGAGAGAGAGGCAGAGAGAGAGAGCAGGCAGAGAGAGGCAGAGAGAGAGAGAGAGGCAGAGAGAGAGAGGCAGAGAGAGGCAGAGAGAGGAGAGAGAGAGGCAGAGAGAGAGAGAGAGAGAGAGAGAGAGAGAGAGAGAGAGAGAGAGAGAGAGAGAGAGAGAGAGAGAGAGAGAGAGAGAGAGAGAGAGAGAGAGAGAGAGAGAGAGAGAGAGAGAGAGAGAGAGAAGTGATTAGGTAGATGCTAAATAGTGCATTTTGAGGGGTCTGTCAACAACTGTAACTAAGGACTACATTTGGAGTCAGGGTTCAGAGGTTATTGGTTACAAGACTGACCCATCAGTGCCGTCATTGCCATTGAACTCCGCCAGAGCCATCTTCTTCAGCTTGACCTTCAACTCCTCATTCTTCCTCTGTAGGTCCACGATCACACTGTTCAGGAAGTTAATCTAAAGGAGGGAAATAGATGGAGGGAGAGAAGAGAGATCACAGTCAAGTTAATATAAGAAAGAGCGAGGTGGAATGAGAGACAATGGTGGAAGCGCAGATATCTTTCTATGCAAATGATATACTACATTAGTGACAAGCAGATGGTGAAATTGTTTTACTAATTGCCAATCATACCTGTCCCTCTGCAAACTCCTTCTCTTCTCTCAACTGGTCCAGAGCTGTGTCACCTGAGGAAGGCACTCCACTGTCCCCTCCCTCGGAGGCCTGCCGTCCCAATAGCCTCTGCTCCAGGCTGGTGACGCGTTCCTGTAGCTGGGCCTTGTCTCTCTCCAGCGTCTCCACGGCAGACTGCAGCGTCTTGGCCATGGCGTTCTCACCTCGCAGTACCGCGATCTACAGGGAGAGGGAGACAGAGAGGTTTCAGCTAATATACAGATACAGAAAAAAAGCTTTGGAACCAATGCCAGTTCAAAAGACCCAGAGTCTGCCAGAGTTGTGTATATACACTATACCTCATCCCTCAGTCTCCAGAGTTGTGTATATACATTATACCTCATCCCTCAGAGTCTCCAGAGTTGTGTATATACACTATACCTCATCCCTCAGAGTCTCCGGAGTTGTGTATATACACTATACCTCATCCCTCAGAGTCTCCAGAGTTGTGTATATACACTATACCTCATCCCTCAGAGTCTCCAGAGTTGTGTATATACACTATACCTCATCCCTCAGAGTCTCCAGAGTTGTGTATATACACTATACCTCATCCCTCAGAGTCTCCAGCTCCTTGTCCTCATCTGTCTCCTGGTTGGACAGAGTTTCCCTGAGGAGAAACAGAGGCAGAGAACCGCTTAATACAGAACTCACCCAGCAACACTAGGCCTGTCAGGAACACTGCAGTACTGTGTGTGTGGATAAGGTCGTTAATAGTTGCCATTATGCTCAAATTCTTTGCAAGGTGTTCGCCTAGGCTACGCAGCAGAACATTGTAGCGAATTTGGAGGGCAGACTAACAGGGACTCAACCCAAGTTCCCGTTGTGCAGTGACGTTGCCAATAAAGTTTTTTGTTTGTGCTCATAACGCACCATGGCCGTTAGAAGAGTGTATGCCTAAATTGCCAGGGGGAAACTTGGTGTGTGTGTGTGTGTGCGCACGCATACATGTCTCTATGGGTACAGTGTCTGATGAAGGTCTCTGACTAACATCACACAATGTTTTTTACTTTTGATTTACCCTGAATAATATATTTTTTATAATGGAGAGTTTCACACCTTAATTTATTTGTAAAAAAAACTTCACACAATAGTTTGTAGTGATACTCAAAGAAGTGAGACAAGCTTCACCAAAACATACTGAGAGCAGTTAGCTCATTTTCACTCACTACACTGGGGAGCCCTGACAACACTAATCCAGATGTTGAAATCATCAGACTTGACAACCAGCAGCAGCAGCAGCAGGGGGAGGAGTCAGATTACAGTGGATTAACCTGTCTGTGGATGGCATTACCCTGCTGGGTCTCATCCAATACAACCTCAATCACAACAGTAGCTTTTATGTCTCTCCCTAAACAAAGTCTGTACAATAGATACACGTCTAGATATATATTATTGTAGATCCTATCTTTATCCATTCCTGTCTGGATTAGCGATCATACACTGTTTACCAGGGGGCAGGGCTACCAACATTAAGGCCAATCTGAAGATGGGGCTGGCTAAGGCTAAAACTGGCAAGTTTAGAGAGTATAGGAATATTGTTATCCACGTTGGCACCAACGGCGTTAGGATGAAACAGTCAGAGGTCACCAAGCGCAACATAGCTTCAGCGTGTAAATCAGCTAGAAAGATGTGTCGGCATCAAGTAATTGTCTCTGGCCCTCTCCCAGTTAGGGGAGTGATGAGCTCTACAGCAGAGTCTCACAACTCAATCGCTGGTTGAAAACTGTTTTCTGCCCCTCCCAAAAGATAGAATGTGTAGATAATTGGCCCTCTTTCTGGGACTCACCCACAAACAGGACCAAGCTTGCCCTGCTGAGAAGTGACGGACTCCATCCTAGCTGGTTGGGTGCTCTCATCTTATCTATGAACATAGACAGGGCTCTAACTCCTCTATCTCCACAATGAGAGGGTGCAGACCAGGCAGCAGGCTGTTAGCCACCCTGCCAGTTTAGTGGAGTCTGCCACTAGCATAGTCAGTGTAGTCAGGTCAACTATCCCCATTGAGATCATGTCTGTGCTTCGACCTAGGTTGGGCAAAACTAAACATGGCAGTGTTTGCTTTAGCAATCTCACTGAAATAAAGAGCTCCACCATTCCTGTCATTATTGAAAGAGATTGTGATATCTCACATCTCAAAATAGGGCTACTTAATGTTAGATCCCTCACTTCCAAGGCAGTTATAGTCAATGAACTAATCACTGATCATTATCTTAATGTGATTAGCCTGACTGAAACATGGTTTAAGCCTGATTAATTTATTGTGTTAAATGAGGCCTCTCCTCCTGGTTACACTATTGACCATATCCCCGTGCATTCTGCAAAGGCGGAAGTGTTGCTAACATTTACGAAAGCAAATTTCAATTTACAAAAAAAAGACTGCGTTTTCATCTTTTGAGCTTCTAGTCATGAAATCTATGCAGCCTATCACTTTTTATAGCTACTGTTTACAGGCCTCCTGGGTTCCTCAATGAGTTCCCTGAATTCCTATTGGATCTTGTAGTCATGGCAGATAATATTCACATTTTTGGTGATTATAACAGACCCACTCCAAAAGGCTTTCGGAGCCATCATCGACTCAGTGGGTTTTGTCCAACATGTCTCCGGACCTACTCACTGCCACAGTCATACTCTGGACCTAGTTTTGTCCCATGGAATAAATATTGTGGAGCTTAATGTTTTTCCTCATATAATCCTGGACTACTGGACCACCATTTTATTATTTTTGCAATCGCAACAAATAATCTGTTCAGACCCCAACCAAGGATCATCAAAAGCCGTGCTATAAATTCTTGGACAACCCAAAGATTCCAAGATGCCCTTCCAGACTCCCTCCACAAGGACGTCAGAGTACAAAAAAATCGGTTAACCACCTAACTGAGGAACTAAATGTAACATTGCTTAATACCCGAGATGCAGTCGCACCCCTAAAAACAAAAAAACATTTCTCATAAGAAACTAGCTCCCTGGTATATAGAAAATACCTGAGCCCTGAAGCAAGCTTCCAAAAAATTAGAACGCTACCCCAAACTGTAAGTCTTCCGACTATCTTGGAAAGACCGTACCGTGCAGTATTGAAGAGTCCTCACTGCTGCTTGGTCATCCTATTTTTCCAACATAATTGAGGAGAATAAGAACAATCCAAAATGTATTTTTGATACGGTTGTCACGACTTCTGCCGAAGTCGTTGCCTCTCCTTCGGGCGGTGCTCGGCGTTCGACGTCACCGGTCTTCTAGCCAGCATTGATCCTTTTTTCATTTTCCATTGGTTTTATCTTGTCTTCCCACACACCTGTTTTCTATCCCATTCATTACCTGTTGTGTATTTAACCCTCTGTTTCCCCTCATGTCTTTGTCAGAGATGGATTTGTTGTCAGTGTAGTGTTATTGTTTGTATAGGTGCGCGTCGGGTCCTCGTACCCATGTTTTGTTTGTTTGTTTGTACATTTATTGTTATGGAGCATACTCTTGGAACTTTATTAAAAGACTCCATATTTACACTCCATTTGACTCTCCTGCGCCTGACTTCCCTGCCACCTATTACACCTATGCATGACAACGGTTGCAAAGCTAACTAAAAAGCAGCATTCCCCAAGAGAGGATGGCTTTCACTTCAGCAGTGATACATTCATGAACTTCTTTGATGAAAAGATCATGATCATTAGAAAGCAAATTACAGACTCCTTTTTAAATATGCGTATTTCTCCAATGCTCAGTTGTCCTGAGTCTGCACAAAACTGCCAGGACCTAGGATCAAGGGAGACACTCAAGCTTTTTAATAGTATATCTCTTGACACATTGATGAAAATACTCTTGGCCTCTAAACATTCAAGCTGCATACTAGACCCTATTCCAACTAAACTACTGAAAGAGCTGCTTCCTGTACTTGGCCCTCCTATGTTGAATATAATAAACGGCTCCCTATCCACCGGATGTGTACCAATCTCACTAAAAGTGGCAGTAACATTTTATTGCATCATAATGGCATTTCAAATGACTGAAGGTCCTACTCTCTTCACATTGAAAAAGCCAAACCTTGACCCAGAAAATATAAAAAACTATCGGCCTAAATCAAATCTCCCATTCCTCTCAATTTTTTGGGAAAAAGCCGTTGTGCAAAAACTCACTGCCTTCCTGAAGACAAATTATTTATACTAAACGCTTTAGTCTGGTTTTAGACCCCATCATAGCACTGAGACTGCATTCTGAAGGTGGTAAATTACCTTTTAATGGCGCAGACCAAAACTCTGTATCGGTCCTCGTGTTCCTAGACCGTAGTGCTGCTTTTGACACCATCGATCACCACATTCTTTTGGAGAGATTGGAAACCCAAATTGGTCTATACGGACAAGCTCTGGCCTGGTTTTGATCTTATCTGTTGGAAAGATATCAGTTTGCCTCTGTGGATGGTTTGTCTTCTGACAAATCAACTGTACATGTTGGTGTTCCTCAAGGTTCAGTTTTAGGACCACTATTGTTTCCACTAGATATTTTACCTCTTGGTGATGTCATTCAGGAAACATAATGTTAACTTTCACTGCTGTCGTACATACCTACACGTACGCTACGGTCACAAGACGCAGGCCTCCTTACTGTCCCTAGAATTTCTAAGCAAACAGCTAGAGGCAGGGCTTTCTCCTATAGAGCTTCATTTTTATGGAATGGTCTGCCTATCCACGTGAGAGACGCAGACTAAGTCTCATCTCTTCAGTAGGTCCTATGATTGAGTGTAGTCTGGCCCAGGGGTGTGAACGTGAACGGAAAGGCACTGGAGCGATGAACTGCCCTTGCTGTCTCTGCCTGCCTGCCTCCCCTCTCTCCACTGGGATTCTCTGCCTCTAACCCTATTACGGGGGCTGAGTCACTTTCTTACTGGTGCTCTTCCATGCCGTCCCTAGGAGGGATGCGTCACTTGAGTGGGTTGAGTCACTGACGTGACCTTCCTGTCCGGGTTGGCGCGCCCATTGGGTTCATGCCACGGGGAAGATCTTTGTGGGCTATACTCTGCCTTGTCTCAGGGTAGTAGGTTGGTGGTTGAAGATATCCCTCTAGTGGTGTGGGGGCTGTGCTTTGGCAAAGCTGATGGGGTTATATCCTGCCTGTTTGGCCCTGTCCAGGAGTATCATCGAACGGGGCCACGGTGTCTCCCGACCCCTCCTGTCTCAGCCCCCAGTATTTATGCTGCAATAGTTTGTGTCGGGGGGCTAGGGTCAGTCTATTATATCTGGAGTATTTCTCCTGTCTTATCCGGTGTCCTGTGTAATTTTAAGTGTGCTCCCTCTAATTCTCTCTCTCTCTTTCTCTCTCTCTTCTCTCAGAGGACCTGAGCCCTAGGACCATGCCTCAGGACTACCTGGCCTGATGACTCCTTTCTGTCCCCAGTCCACCTGGTCATGCTGCTGCTCCAGTTTCAACAGTTCTGCCTGCGGCTATGGAACCCTGACATATTCACTGGACGTGCTACCTTGTCCCGGACCTGCTGTTTTGGACTCTCTCTCTAGCGCACTCCTGAGGTGCTGACCTGTTGCACCCTCTACAACCACTGTGATTATTATTATCTGACCCTGCTGGTCATCTATGAACGTTTGAACATCTCGGCCATGTCCTGTTATAAACTCTACCCGGCACAGCCAGAAGAGGACTGGCCACCCCTCAGAGCCTGGTTCCTCTCTAGGTTTCTTCCTAGGTTCTGGCCTTTCTAGGGAGTTTTTCCTAGCCACCGTGCTTCTATATCTGCATTGCTTGCTGGGTTTTAGGCTGGGTTTCTGTATAGCACTTTGTGACATCGGCTGATGTAAAAAAGGGCTTTATAAATCAATTTGATTGATTGATTGATTAGGTAGTGCTGCTGAATCACAGATCATAACTGACTGTCTAGGTGTGAAATAGTCACCTTGTTTTACTCCATCTGTAACTCTGTGTTGTTGTATGTGTAGAACTGCTTTGCTTTATCTTGGCCAGGTGGCAATTGTAAATGAGAACTTGTTCTCAAATAGCCTACCTGGTTAAATAAAGGTGAAATAAAAATAAATAGAAATAAAATAAATGACTTTACTGTAGTGGTATTAGGTGCAGTGCAGGCTTGTTGTCTTCTGAGTCCATTCTGAGCCCCAGATGAAATGTACTGACTGACCGACTGACTGTCATCACACTAAAACCCCATCTGTCTCTGTCCACTGCTCTCACTGTCTGTTTTACTGTGTCTTAATCATTTTTACAGGACCTGATCACATCAACTAAATCAACTGTGTTTTTTATAAACCTTAATTTATACTCGGATCCTGATGATAATTATGATCAACTATGCACAGCTGTTGTAAAGGAAAGCTGTAGATGTCTACACTATAAGTGCAGCTACTTCCATAGTTAGAAATGCTGAAAATGTTTACACTCAATCTGGTCTTCCTAAGGCAGGAAAGAATACATTGTGCAATACATTTCTTACCTGTCTTTCATGTCTGGCTGGTTCTGAGACGTCAGACTGGCCAGCTTCAGTACCTCACTGAGAGAGAGAGCGGGAGAGTAAGAGAGAAAGGGGGAGAGAACAAGGGAGAGAGAGGGTGAGTTGCCTACCAGGGACAGTCAACATGCATTATATCTAGAGGTACTTTCTAATAAAGGACAATCGACATCAATAATAATACATTTATACAGAAATAACAATCCATTTACAGCACAAATGACCTCTGCTTGGCTGTGGGGCTGATATGGGTGTACAGGTTGTCATGGCTATGTAGTGATGAGTGTAGAGGTCATGTCTAACTCTCAGTATGTGTGACCCCCCCGTTTGGGTCGGATGCAGCTGTTCTCCCAGACGAGATGTCTCTGGCAGCACAAAGCTGCGCTTGCTCGCTCTCACACACACCCACAAACACTCATGCACACACACACATGCTTGCAGGCCTGTGCACTTGGGCTCCCGAGTGGAGCAGCGGTCTAAGGAACTGCATCTCAGTACAATAGGTGTCACTACAGTCCCTGGTGTGAATCCAGGCTGAATCACATCTGGGCCTGTTTGGGAGTCCCACAGGGCGGCGCACAATTGACCCAGCGTCGTCCGGGTTTGGCCGGTGTAGGCCGTCATTGTAAATAATAATTTGTTCTTAACGGACTTGCCTAGTTAAATAAAGGTTCAATAAATACAAATGTAAATAATGCACACATCATGGAGGTCATGAGATGCGATGCACGGTGCGGCCATGTTGGAGGCAGGCGGTTCTAGGAGAAGATATGATTATATAACACCCCTCCCTCCACCTTATGGGTGGAGGGAGAGAGGGATGAATCTGTCTCTTTATAGGATGAAGGGAGAGAGGGATGAGTCTGTCTCTTTATAGGATGAAGGGAGAGAGGGATGAGTCTGTCTCTTCATAGGAGGGAGAGAGGGATGAGTCTCTCTTCATAGGAGGGAGAGAGGGATGAGTGTCTCTTTATAGGATGAAGGGAGAGAGGGATAAGTGAAAGAGAAGAAAGATGTATGGCCACTAATAGATAAATCAGGACAAAGTGAATAATAAAGGACATGATGACACACACACACACACACACACACACACACACACACACACACACACACACACACACACACACACACACACACACACACACAACGTTAAACATGCACGTCAACATGCACACACACAGACGTATAAATAGAACTCTACGTCATGCATGACGCTCACCATAACAAAGAGAGGTTTCATATGGTCTTTCTCTCAGTGGCAGCCTCGCTACATACCTCTACCTTTCAGTAGCATACTGCTGTCTCGTAAGGCACAGAGGGAACTATGCCATCATTACTGGTTACTGGTTTTCAGGTTCTAATATCAGAGGACTACGTTCTACACAGCATGCTTACACACTGGTATTACAGGCTGACTATACAAGTGAATTGTACTTCAAGTTCTCTCAATCTCTCTCATGATCTCCCTCTTAAGTCTCCCACTCCATCTCTCGATCGTTTTATTTCTCCCTCAATCTACCTCTGTATCTCTCACTGTGTGTCTCGGCCACATCATCAGTATGAGTAAGCAGCATGAGTCAGATTTATATATGAGTCTATGACTCTATTTGAATAAGACCTTGATATGAGCCTCTCTCACGTTTCCCTGCACGGGCTTCTGAAGCGCTGGTCTAACCCACACACTGAAACAACTCAAAGCCACATAGCTTACACTCCTCTCCTCCTGTGTGTTTTGGGCCCAAAGAAGCTGGCATGTTGGGTTTAGTCGCTGTTTCCAGGGCAGTCTGTAGTCAATGTATAAATTGAACGCTGAATGCCATCATTTCCATGCATAGAATTCTGATATGCCGGTACTCCTGGTTCTAGTTCTACTCATCTTTACTAGCATAACATTCCAATACTCTGGTTTCAGCCGTGTACACACACATTCCATCAACAATGCTGTGCAAGCAACAAGCAAGCGTAAGAAACCTTTGACCATACTCACATTTCCTTGCACAGAGTTCCGATGTGCTGACTTTCTGAGCTGCCTCGCACCTGCGAGAGACTGAGTTCCTCCTGGAATTTGGAATTCTGCTGTTTCAATGCCTCGAGCTGGAAGATGATCCACGGATGGATGGAAAGATGAAAGGAAGGAAAGAGACAGACAAAAGAGAGAGATTTAGACACGCAGTAAACAGTAAACAGAAAAATCTGTATCTTCTTCACGCCTCTCTAACAGTCTTAGTCACGGACATTAACACGAAGCCACAGTGCTGCGTTACGCTGCTCCACTGGAATAGCCGCTTCCTCGGTATACAAAGATTAACATTACTCATTATATGAGCTGTCTGCCAAACATAGGTACAGAGACATACTGTGAGTGTGTGAGGGATGGAGTCACTTCTAGCATTAATGTCGATGGAGGAGATGGTTCCTCCATCGTCAGTTAAACCATTATAAGAGAGGAGATGGTTCCTCCATCGTCAGTTAAACCATCATAAGGGAGGAGATGGTTCCTCCATCGTCAGTTAAACCACCATTAGGGAGGAGATGGTTCCTCCATCGTCAGTTAAACCACCATTAGGGAGGAGATGGTTCCTCTATCGTCAGTTAAACCATTAAAAGGGAGGAGATGGTTCCTCCATCGTCAGTTAAACCATTATAAGGGAGGAGATGGTTCCTCCATCGTCAGTTAAACCACCATTAGGGAGGAGATGGTTCCTCCATCGTCAGTTAAACCACCATTAGGGAGGAGATGGTTCCTCCATCGTCAGTTAAACCCCCATGAGGGAGCAGATGGTTCCTCCATCGTCAGTTAAACCATCATAAGGGAGGAGATGGTTCCTCCATCGTCAGTTAAACCATCATAAGGGAGGAGATGGTTCCTCCATCGTCAGTTAAACCATCATAAGGGAGGAGATGGTTCCTCCATCGTCAGTTAAACCCCCAGTAGGGAGGAGATGGTTCCTCTATCGTCAGTTAAACCCCCATTAGGGAGGAGATGGTTCCTCCATCGTCAGTTAAACCATCATAAGGGAGGAGATGGTTCCTTCATCGTCAGTTAAACCATCATAAGGGAGCAGATGGTTCCTCCATCGTCAGTTAAACCCCCATTAGGGAGGAGATGGTTCCTCCATCGTCAGTTAAACCACCATTAGGGAGATGGTTCCTCCATCGTCAGTTTAAACCACCATAAGGGAGGAGATGGTTCCTCCATCGTCAGTTAAACAATCATAAGGGAGGAGATGGTTCCTCCATCGTCAGTTAAACCATCATAAGGGAGCAGATGGTTCCTCCATCGTCAGTTAAACCCCCATTAGGGAGGAGATGGTTCCTCCATCGTCAGTTAAACCACCATTAGGGAGATGGTTCCTCCATCGTCAGTTTAAACCACCATAAGGGAGGAGATGGTTCCTCCATCGTCAGTTAAACAATCATAAGGGAGGAGATGGTTCCTCCATCGTCAGTTAAACCATCATAAGGGAGGAGATGGTACCTCCATCGTCAGTTAAACCCCCATTAGGGAGGAGATGGTTCCTCCATCGTCAGTTAAACCACCATTAGGGAGGAGATGGTTCCTCCATCGTCAGTTAAACCATCATAAGGGAGGAGATGGTTCCTCCATCGTCAGTTAAACCACCATAAGGGAGGAGATGGTTCCTCCATCGTCAGTTAAACCACCATTAGGGAGGAGATGGTTCCTCCATCGTCAGTTAAACCACCATTAGGGAGGAGATGGTTCCTCCATCGTCAGTTAAACCCCCATTAGGGAGGAGATGGTTCCTCCTTCGTCAGTTAAACCACCATTAGGGAGGAGATGGTTCCTCCATCGTCAGTTAAACCACCATTAGGGAGGAGATGGTTCCTCTATCGTCAGTTAAACCATCGTAAGGGAGGAGATGGTTCCTCCATCATCAGTTAAACCACCATAAGGGAGGAGATGGTTCCTCCATCGTCAGTTAAACCATCATAAGGGAGGAGATGGTTCCTCCATCGTCAGTTAAACCCCCATGAGGGGGCAGATGGTTCCTCCATCGTCAGTTAAACCACCATTAGGGAGGACATGGTTCCTCCATCGTCAGTTAAACCATCATAAGGGAGGAGATGGTTCCTCCATCGTCAGTTGAACCACCATTAGGGAGGAGATGGTTCCTCCATCGTCAGTTAAACCACCATAAGGTCCTTCTAGACCTATCGGCTGCCTTCGATACTGTGAACCATCAGATCCTCCTCTCCACCCTCTCCGAGTTGGGCAACTCCGGCGCGGCCCACGCTTGGATTGCGTCCTACCTGACAGGTCGCTCATACCAGGTGGCATGGCGAGAATCTGTCTCCTCACCACGCGCTCTCACCACTGGTGTCCCCCAGGGCTCTGTTCTAGGCCCTCTCCTATTCTCGCTATACACCAAGTCACTTGGCTCTGTCATAACCTCACATGGTCTCTCCTATCATTGCTATGCAGACGACACACAATTAATCTTCTCCTTTCCCCCTTCTGATGACCAGGTGGCGAATCGCATCTCTGCATGTCTGGCAGACATATCAGTGTGGATGACGGATCACCACCTCAAGCTGAACCTCGGCAAGACGGAGCTGCTCTTCCTCCCGGGAAGGACTGCCCGTTCCATGATCTCGCCATCACGGTTGACAACTCCATTGTGTCCTCCTCCCAGAGCGCTAAGAACCTTGGCGTGATCCTGGACAACACCCTGTCGTTCTCAACTAACATCAAGGCGGTGGCCCGTTCCTGTAGGTTCATGCTCTACAACATCCGCAGAGTACGACCCTGCCTCACACAGGAAGCGGCGCAGGTCCTAATCCAGGCACTTGTCATCTCCCGTCTGGACTACTGCAACTCGCTGTTGGCTGGGCTCCCTGCCTGTGCCATTAAACCCCTACAACTCATCCAGAACGCCGCAGCCCGTCTGGTGTTCAACCTTCCCAAGTTCTCTCACGTCACCCCGCTCCTCCGCTCTCTCCACTGGCTTCCAGTTGAAGCTCGCATCCGCTACAAGACCATGGTGCTTGCCTACGGAGCTGTGAGGGGAACGGCACCTCAGTACCTCCAGGCTCTGATCAGGCCCTACACCCAAACAAGGGCACTGCGTTCATCCACCTCTGGCCTGCTCGCCTCCCTACCACTGAGGAAGTACAGTTCCCGCTCAGCCCAGTCAAAACTGTTCGCTGCTCTGGCCCCCAATGGTGGAACAAACTCCTCACGACGCCAGGACAGCGGAGTCAATCACCACCTTCCGGAGACACCTGAAACCCCACCTCTTTAAGGAATACCTAGGATAGGATAAGTAATCCTTCTCACCCCCCTTTAAGATTTAGATGCACTATTGTAAAGTGACTATTCTACTGGATGTCATAAGGTGAATGCACCAATTTGTAAGTCGCTCTGGATAAGAGCGTCTGCTAAATGACTTAAATGTAAATGTAAATGTAATGGTTCCTCCATCGTCAGTTAAACCACCATTAGGGAGATGGTTCCTCCATCGTCAGTTAAACACCCATGAGGGAGCAGATGGTTCCTCCATCGTCAGTTAAACCACCATTAGGGAGTACATGGTTCCTCCATCGTCAGTTAAACCACCATTAGGGAGGACGTGGTTCCTCCATCGTCAGTTAAACCACCATTAGGGAGGAGATGGTTCCTCCATCGTCAGTTAAACCACCATTAGGGAGGACATGGTTCCTCCATCGTCAGTTAAACCCCCATGAGGGAGCCGATGGTTCCTCCATCGTCAGTTAAACCACCATTAGGGAGATGGTTCCTCCATCGTCAGTTAAACCATCATAAGGGAGGAGATGGTTCCTCCATCGTCAGTTAAACCCCCATTAGGGAGGAGATGGTTCCTCCATCGTCAGGTAAACCACCATTTGGGAGGAGCTGGTTCCTCCATCGTCAGTTAAACCATCATAAGGGAGGAGATGGTTCCTCCATCGTCAGTTAAACCCCCATTAGGGAGGAGATGGTTCCTCTATCGTCAGTTAAACCATCATAAGGGAGAAGATGGTTCCTCCATCATCAGTTAAACCACCATTAGGGAGGAGATGGTTCCTCCATCGTCAGTTAAAACCCCATGAGGGAGCAGATGGTTCCTCCATCGTCAGTTAAACCCCCATGAGGGAGCAGATGGTTCCTCCATCGTCAGTTAAACCCCCATTAGGGAGGAGATGGTTCCTCCATCGGCAGTTAAACCATCATAAGGGAGGAGATGGTTCCTCCATCGTCAGTTAAACCCCCATAAGGGAAGAGATGGTTCCTCCATCGTCAGTTAAACCCCCATAAGGGAAGAGATGGTTCCTCCATCGTCAGTTAAACCACCATTAGGGAGATGGTTCCTACATCGTCAGTTAAACCACCATTTGGGAGGAGATGGTTCCTCCATCGTCAGTTAAACCACCATGAGGGAGCAGATGGTTCCTTCATCGTCAGGTAAACCACCATTGGGGAGATGGTTCCTCCATCGTCAGTTAAACCACCATTAGGGAGGAGATGGTTCCTCCATCGTCAGTTAAACCACCATTAGGGAGGACATGGTTCCTCCATCGTCAGTTAAACCCCCATGAGGGAGCAGATGGTTCCTCCATCGTCAGTTAAACCACCATTAGGGAGATGGTTCCTCCATCGTCAGTTAAACCATCATAAGGGAGGAGATGGTTCCTCCATCGTCAGTTAAACCACCATTAGGGAGGAGATGGTTCCTGCATCGTCAGTTTAACCCCCATAAGGGAAGAGATGGTTCCTCCATCGTCAGGTAAACCACCATTTGGGAGGAGCTGGTTCCTCCATCGTCAGTTAAACCATCATAAGGGAGGAGATGGTTCCTCCATCGTCAGTTAAACCCCCATTAGGGAGGAGATGGTTCCTCTATCGTCAGTTAAACCATCATAAGGGAGAAGATGGTTCCTCCATCATCAGTTAAACCACCATTAGGGAGGAGATGGTTCCTCCATCGTCAGTTAAACCCCCATGAGGGAGCAGATGGTTCCTCCATCGTCAGTTAAACCCCCATGAGGGAGCAGATGGTTCCTCCATCGTCAGTTAAACCCCCATTAGGGAGGAGATGGTTCCTACATCGGCAGTTAAACCATCATAAGGGAGGAGATGGTTCCTCCATCGTCAGTTAAACCCCCATAAGGGAAGAGATGGTTCCTCCATCGTCAGTTAAACCCCCATAAGGGAAGAGATGGTTCCTCCATCGTCAGTTAAACCACCATTAGGGAGATGGTTCCTACATCGTCAGTTAAACCACCATTTGGGAGGAGATGGTTCCTCCATCGTCAGTTAAACCACCATGAGGGAGCAGATGGTTCCTTCATCGTCAGGTAAACCACCATTGGGGAGATGGTTCCTCCATCGTCAGTTAAACCACCATTAGGGAGGAGATGGTTCCTCCATCGTCAGTTAAACCATCATGAGGGAGCAGATGGTTCCTCCATCGTCAGTTAAACCATCATAAGGGAGGAGATGGTTCCTCCATCGTCAGTTAAACCACCATTAGGGAGGAGATGGTTCCTCCATCGTCAGTTAAACCCCCATAAGGGAAGAGATGGTTCCTCCATCGTCAGTTAAACCCCCACAAGGGTGGAGATGGGTCCTCCATTGTCAGTTAAACCACCATTAGGGAGGAGCTGGTTCCTCCATCGTCAGTTAAACCATCATAAGGGAGGAGATGGTTCCTCCATCGTCAGTTAAACCCCCATTAGGGAGGAGATGGTTCCTCTATCGACAGTTAAACCATCATAAGGGAGAAGATGGTTCCTCCATCATCAGTTAAACCACCATTAGGGAGGAGATGGTTCCTCCATCGTCAGTTAAACCCCCATGAGGGAGCAGATGGTTCCTCCATCGTCAGTTAAAACCCCATTAGGGAGGAGATGGTTCCTCTATCGTCAGTTAAACCCCCATTAGGGAGGAGATGGTTCCTCCATCGGCAGTTAAACCATCATAAGGGAGGAGATGGTTCCTCCATCGTCAGTTAAACCCCCATAAGGGAAGAGATGGTTCCTCCATCGTCAGTTAAACCCCCATAAGGGAAGAGATGGTTCCTCCATCGTCAGTTAAACCACCATTAGGGAGATGGTTCCTACATCATCAGTTAAACCACCATTTGGGAGGAGATGGTTCCTCCATCGTCAGTTAAACCACCATGAGGGAGCAGATGGTTCCTTCATCGTCAGGTAAACCACCATTGGGGAGATGGTTCCTCCATCGTCAGTTAAACCACCATTAGGGAGGAGATGGTTCCTCCATCGTCAGTTAAACCCCCATAAGGGAAGAGATGGTTCCTCCATCGTCAGTTAAACCCCCACAAGGGTGGAGATGGTTCCTCCATTGTCAGTTAAACCACCATTAGGGAGGAGATGGTTCCTCCATCGTCAGTTAAACCACCATTAGGGAGGAGATGGTTCCTCCATCGTCAGTTAAACCACCATTAGGGAGCAGATGGTTCCTCCATCGTCAGTTAAACCACCATTATGGAGGAGCTGGTTCCTCCATCGTCAGTTAAACCACCATTAGGGAGGAGATGGTTCCTCCATCGTCAGTTAAACCCCCATAAGGGAGGAGATGGTTCCTCCATCGTCAGTTAAACCCCCATAAGGGAAGAGATGGTTCCTCCATCGTCAGTTAAACCCCCACAAGGGTGGAGATGGTTCCTCCATTGTCAGTTAAACCCCCATGAGGGAGCAGATGGTTCCTCCATCGTCAGTTAAACCATCATAAGGGAGGAGATGGTTCCTCCATCGTCAGTTAAACCACCATTAGGGAGGAGATGGTTCCTCCATCGTCAGTTAAACCCCCATAAGGGAAGAGATGGTTCCTCCATCGTCAGTTAAACCCCCACAAGGGTGGAGATGGTTCCTCCATTGTCAGTTAAACCACCATTAGGGAGGAGCTGGTTCCTCCATCGTCAGTTAAACCATCATAAGGGAGGAGATGGTTCCTCCATCGTCAGTTAAACCCCCATTAGGGAGGAGATGGTTCCTCTATCGACAGTTAAACCATCATAAGGGAGAAGATGGTTCCTCCATCATCAGTTAAACCACCATTAGGGAGGAGATGGTTCCTCCATCGTCAGTTAAACCCCCATGAGGGAGCAGATGGTTCCTCCATCGTCAGTTAAAACCCCATTAGGGAGGAGATGGTTCCTCTATCGTCAGTTAAACCCCATTAGGGAGGAGATGGTTCCTCCATCGGCAGTTAAACCATCATAAGGGAGGAGATGGTTCCTCCATCGTCAGTTAAACCCCCATAAGGGAAGAGATGGTTCCTCCATCGTCAGTTAAACCCCCATAAGGGAAGAGATGGTTCCTCCATCGTCAGTTAAACCACCATTAGGGAGATGGTTCCTACATCATCAGTTAAACCACCATTTGGGAGGAGATGGTTCCTCCATCGTCAGTTAAACCACCATGAGGGAGCAGATGGTTCCTTCATCGTCAGGTAAACCACCATTGGGGAGATGGTTCCTCCATCGTCAGTTAAACCACCATTAGGGAGGAGATGGTTCCTCCATCGTCAGTTAAACCATCATAAGGGAAGAGATGGTTCCTCTATCGTCAGTTAAACCCCCATGAGGGAGCAGATGGTTCCTCCATCGTCAGTTAAACCATCATAAGGGAGGAGATGGTTCCTCCATCGTCAGTTAAACCACCATTAGGGAGGAGATGGTTCCTCCATCGTCAGTTAAACCCCCATAAGGGAAGAGATGGTTCCTCCATCGTCAGTTAAACCCCCACAAGGGTGGAGATGGTTCCTCCATTGTCAGTTAAACCACCATTAGGGAGGAGATGGTTCCTCCATCGTCAGTTAAACCACCATTAGGGAGGAGATGGTTCCTCCATCGTCAGTTAAACCACCATTAGGGAGCAGATGGTTCCTCCATCGTCAGTTAAACCACCATTATGGAGGAGCTGGTTCCTCCATCGTCAGTTAAACCACCATTAGGGAGGAGATGGTTCCTCCATCGTCAGTTAAACCCCCATAAGGGAGGAGATGGTTCCTCCATCGTCAGTTAAACCCCCATAAGGGAAGAGATGGTTCCTCCATCGTCAGTTAAACCCCCACAAGGGTGGAGATGGTTCCTCCATTGTCAGTTAAACCACCATTAGGGAGGAGATGGTTCCTCCATCGTCAGTTAAACCACCATTAGGGAGCAGATGGTTCCTCCATCGTCAGGTAAACCACCATTAGGGAGATGGTTACACCATCGTCAGTTAAACCACCACTAGGGAGGAGATGGTTCCTCCATCGTCAGTTAAACCCCCATAAGGGAGGAGATGGTTCCTCTATCGTCAGTTAAACCCCCATAAGGGAGGAGATGGTTCCTCCATCGTCAGTTAAACCCCCATAAGGGAGGAGATGGTTCCTCCATCGTCAGTTAAACCCCCATAAGGGAGGAGATGGTTCCTCCATCGTCAGTTAAACCCCCATTAGGGAGGAGATGGTTCCTCCATCGTCAGTTAAACCATCATAAGGGAGATGGTTCCTCCATCGTCAGTTAAACCATCATAAGGGAGATGGTTCCTCCATCGTCAGCTAAACCACCATTAGGGAGGAGATGGTTCCTCCATCGTCAGTTAAACCATCATAAGGGAGATGGTTCCTCCATCGTCAGCTAAACCACCATTAGGGAGGAGATGGTTCCTCCATCGTCAGTTAAACCATCATAAGGGAGATGGTTCCTCCATCGTCAGTTAAACCATCATAAGGGAGATGGTTCCTCCATCTTCAGTTAAACCACCATTAGGGAGGAGATGGTTCCTCCATCGTCAGTTAAACCACCATTAGGGAGCAGATGGTTCCTCCATCGTCAGGTAAACCACCATTAGGGAGATGGTTACACCATCGTCAGTTAAACCACCATTAGGGAGGAGATGGTTCCTCCATCGTCAGTTAAACCCCCATAAGGGAGGAGATGGTTCCTCAATCGTCAGTTAAACCCCCATTAGGGAGGAGATGGTTCCTCTATCGTCAGTTAAACCCCCATAAGGGAGGAGATGGTTCCTCCATCGTCAGTTAAACCCCCATTAGGGAGGAGATGGTTCCTCCATCGTCAGTTAAACCCCCATAAGGGAGGAGATGGTTCCTCCATCGTCAGTTAAACCCCCATAAGGGAGGAGATGGTTCCTCCATCGTCAGTTAAACCCCCATTAGGGAGGAGATGGTTCCTCCATCGTCAGTTAAACCATCATAAGGGAGATGGTTCCTCCATCGTCAGTTAAACCATCATAAGGGACATGGTTCCTCCATCGTCAGCTAAACCACCATTAGGGAGGAGATGGTTCCTCCATCGTCAGTTAAACCATCATAAGGGAGATGGTTCCTCCATCGTCAGCTAAACCACCATTAGGGAGGAGATGGTTCCTCCATCGTCAGTTAAACCATCATAAGGGAGATGGTTCCTCCAACGTCAGTTAAACCATCATAAGGGAGATGGTTCCTCCATCGTCAGCTAAACCACCATTAGGGAGCAGATGGTTCCTCCATCGTCAGGTAAACCATCATAAGGGAGGAGATGGTTGCTCTATCGTCAGTTAAACCCCCATGAGGGAGCAGATGGTTCCTCCATCGTCAGTTAAACCCCCATAAGGGAGGAGATGGTTCCTCCATCGTCAGTTAAACCCCCATAAGGGAAGAGATGGTTCCTCCATAGTCAGTTAAACCCCCACAAGGGTGGAGATGGTTCCTCCATTGTCAGTTAAACCACCATTAGGGAGGAGATGGTTCCTCCATCGTCAGTTAAACCACCATTAGGGAGGAGATGGTTCCTCCATCGTCAGTTAAACCACCATTAGGGAGCAGATGGTTCCTCCATCGTCAGGTAAACCACCATTAGGGAGATGGTTCCACCATCGTCAGTTAAACCACCATTAGGGAGGAGATGGTTCCTCCATCGTCAGTTAAACCACCATTAGGGAGGAGATGGTTCCTCCATCGTCAGTTAAACCCCCATAAGGGAGGAGATGGTTCCTCCATCGTCAGTTAAACCCCCATTAGGGAGGAGATGGTTCCTCTATCGTCAGTTAAACCCCCATAAGGGAGGAGCTGGTTCCTCCATCGTCAGTTAAACCACCATTAGGGAGGAGATGGTTCCTCCATCGTCAGTTAAACCCCCATAAGGGAGGAGATGGTTCCTCCATCGTCAGTTAAACCCCCATAAGGGAAGAGATGGTTCCTCCATCGTCAGTTAAACCCCCACAAGGGTGGAGATGGTTCCTCCATTGTCAGTTAAACCACCATTAGGGAGGAGATGGTTCCTCCATCGTCAGTTAAACCACCATTAGGGAGGAGATGGTTCCTCCATCGTCAGTTAAACCACCATTAGGGAGCAGATGGTTCCTCCATCGTCAGGTAAACCACCATTAGGGAGATGGTTACACCATCGTCAGTTAAACCACCACTAGGGAGGAGATGGTTCCTCCATCGTCAGTTAAACCCCCATAAGGGAGGAGATGGTTCCTCTATCGTCAGTTAAACCCCCATAAGGGAGGAGATGGTTCCTCCATCGTCAGTTAAACCCCCATAAGGGAGGAGATGGTTCCTCCATCGTCAGTTAAACCCCCATAAGGGAGGAGATGGTTCCTCCATCGTCAGTTAAACCCCCATTAGGGAGGAGATGGTTCCTCCATCGTCAGTTAAACCATCATAAGGGAGATGGTTCCTCCATCGTCAGTTAAACCATCATAAGGGAGATGGTTCCTCCATCGTCAGCTAAACCACCATTAGGGAGGAGATGGTTCCTCCATCGTCAGTTAAACCATCATAAGGGAGATGGTTCCTCCATCGTCAGCTAAACCACCATTAGGGAGGAGATGGTTCCTCCATCGTCAGTTAAACCATCATAAGGGAGATGGTTCCTCCATCGTCAGTTAAACCATCATAAGGGAGATGGTTCCTCCATCTTCAGTTAAACCACCATTAGGGAGGAGATGGTTCCTCCATCGTCAGTTAAACCACCATTAGGGAGCAGATGGTTCCTCCATCGTCAGGTAAACCACCATTAGGGAGATGGTTACACCATCGTCAGTTAAACCACCATTAGGGAGGAGATGGTTCCTCCATCGTCAGTTAAACCCCCATAAGGGAGGAGATGGTTCCTCAATCGTCAGTTAAACCCCCATTAGGGAGGAGATGGTTCCTCTATCGTCAGTTAAACCCCCATAAGGGAGGAGATGGTTCCTCCATCGTCAGTTAAACCCCCATTAGGGAGGAGATGGTTCCTCCATCGTCAGTTAAACCCCCATAAGGGAGGAGATGGTTCCTCCATCGTCAGTTAAACCCCATAAGGGAGGAGATGGTTCCTCCATCGTCAGTTAAACCCCCATTAGGGAGGAGATGGTTCCTCCATCGTCAGTTAAACCATCATAAGGAGATGGTTCCTCCATCGTCAGTTAAACCATCATAAGGGACATGGTTCCTCCATCGTCAGCTAAACCACCATTAGGGAGGAGATGGTTCCTCCATCGTCAGTTAAACCATCATAAGGGAGATGGTTCCTCCATCGTCAGCTAAACCACCATTAGGGAGGAGATGGTTCCTCCATCGTCAGTTAAACCATCATAAGGGAGATGGTTCCTCCAACGTCAGTTAAACCATCATAAGGGAGATGGTTCCTCCATCGTCAGCTAAACCACCATTAGGGAGCAGATGGTTCCTCCATCGTCAGGTAAACCATCATAAGGGAGGAGATGGTTGCTCTATCGTCAGTTAAACCCCCATGAGGGAGCAGATGGTTCCTCCATCGTCAGTTAAACCCCCATAAGGGAGGAGATGGTTCCTCCATCGTCAGTTAAACCCCATAAGGGAAGAGATGGTTCCTCCATAGTCAGTTAAACCCCCACAAGGGTGGAGATGGTTCCTCCATTGTCAGTTAAACCACCATTAGGGAGGAGATGGTTCCTCCATCGTCAGTTAAACCACCATTAGGGAGGAGATGGTTCCTCCATCGTCAGTTAAACCACCATTAGGGAGCAGATGGTTCCTCCATCGTCAGGTAAACCACCATTAGGGAGATGGTTCCACCATCGTCAGTTAAACCACCATTAGGGAGGAGATGGTTCCTCCATCGTCAGTTAAACCACCATTAGGGAGGAGATGGTTCCTCCATCGTCAGTTAAACCCCCATAAGGGAGGAGATGGTTCCTCCATCGTCAGTTAAACCCCCATTAGGGAGGAGATGGTTCCTCTATCGTCAGTTAAACCCCCATAAGGGAGGAGATGGTTCCTCCATCGTCAGTTAAACCCCCATTAGGGAGGAGATGGGTCCTCCATCGTCAGTTAAACCCCCATAAGGGAGGAGATGGTTCCTCCATCGTCAGTTAAACCCCCATTAGGGAGGAGATGGTTCCTCCATCGTCAGCTAAACCACCATTAGGGAGGAGATGGTTCCTCCATCGTCAGTTAAACCATCATAAGGGAGATGGTTCCTCCATCGTCAGCTAAACCATCATTAGGGAGATGGTTCCTCCATCGTCAGCTAAACCACCATTAGGGAGCAGATGGTTCCTCCATCGTCAGGTAAACCACCATTAGGGAGATGGTTCCTCCATCGTCAGTTAAACCACCATTAGGGAGCAGATGGTTCCTCCATCGTCAGGTAAACCACCATTAGGGAGATGGTTCCTCCATCGTCAGTTAAACCACCATTAGGGAGGAGATGGTTGCTCTGAGACAAAACCAGCAGAGACCACGCAGAGATAATGATAATGACTAAAAGATAATGTTTGTTCCTAAAGGGACAGCAGCACAGGGGGGATCAAACCATTAGCATTCAAATCATGAGTCAAATTCTAAGTCATTTTATGTTTTCACTACTACCAAGACGGGGTCCTTAAATTCCATTCAGCCACGGGCTGATGTTTTCTTTAGGATGGTTGGGTTGCCAGAACATAATTAGAATTAGTAATTTGTACACTGCAGATTGACCGCAAACCAATATAGTATTTGACAAAAACAGTATTTTATGTCCAACAACGAAAATTATTATTATTTTTTTTAATGAAAACTTGGGGGGCCTAAGAAAAGCCCCCACGGCCCGCCTACACACACACATCCAACAAGATACAAACAACCAGACAACATTCTCATCCTCAGTCCCAAAGGTAAAAACAACAATCTCTCTTCCTAAAAAATACAATCATCTAAATCAGTAACCTCAAGTACTTTCATATTGAAATCATCCTCACTCATCCTCCCTCAATTACCATTCAAGAACAAATTGCCCCCTCATAGAACACAACTGCTGCAGATTGAAACACAGGGTCGAACTAAAAAACAATCAGCTAAAACATCACCATTCCATTTGAATGACGACACACAGATGTAAGAAATGTGATGCGAGGAACCAAACAACTGTGTTTACCTGGTAGTGAGAGGAGCAGACGCTGCTTGGATAGCCCTGGTGCATAGCAGCCACATCCATACCTGAACAGCTTTACCATACACTGTGGTCCTCTGTCAGAGCTCTCTCTCTCCCCCAGTACTGGTCTGTCTGTCCCAGCGGCAGGACCATCCCTCTAAATGTCAATACTGTACTATCCCAGTGTTCTCTCCCAGTGACACACACAATAAAGCAGCCTCCCTATCAATAAACCATCCGCTCCCACCCCCTAACGTGCCCGCCAGAGAGAGAGAGAGAGGTAAGAGAAAGAATGTGAATGTGTGTGTGTGTGTCGCCTGAGCACACGCTCGCTAGCTGGCTGGCTCACACACACGCTTGCACACGCAACAGAGAGGAGCAGCGCCTTCATTATGTAAGTCCCAACAGGCTCCTCTTCCCACCCTCACGCACACACTCTCTATTTCTGGCACACACAATATCACTCACTCACACTCACAGAAATGCATAATCTCTCACTCACTCAGTCACGCAATGCACACACACACACACACACACACACACACACACACACACACACACACACACACACACACACACACACACACACACACACACACACACACACACACACACACACACACACACACACACACACACACACACACACACACACACATTTACAATCTCTGCTGGACTCGAAGAGTCCCACCTTCACACTTTGTTCACAGTCGGTGGGAAAACCCTTCAATCAACCAGCCTCCCACGTCCCAACCAGTTGACTGACTGAAAGACCAACAGTTGTGATCCAGGATAGATAGGTAGATCTATGGATCGCTACATATCTGGCACTATTACAGCTCTATATTATATCTATACAGAGCATTCGTTAAGAATTCAGACCCCTTTACTTTTTCCACATTTTGTTACGTTACAGTCTTATTCTAAAATTGATTAAATAAAAATGTTCCCTCATCAATGTACATACAATACCCCATAATGACGAAGCGAAAACAGATTTTTAGAAATTGCAAATGTATTGAAAATAAAAACAGAAATTATTCAGACCCTTTGCTACGAGACTCAGAATTGAGCTTAGGTGCATCCTTTTTTATTGATGTATTTTAAATGTGATATAATTTTATATATATATATATATATAAAGTTGAAGTCGGAAGTTTACATACACTTAGGTTGGAGTCATTAAAACTTGTTTGTCAACCACTCCACAAATTTCCTATTAAAACAAGTTGGTTAGGACATCTACTTTGTGCATGACACAAGTAATTTTTCCAACAATTGTTTACAGACGGATTATTTCACTTATAATTCACTGTATCACAATTCCAGTGGGTCAGAAGTTTACATACACTAAGTTGACTGTGCCTTTTAAACAGCTTGGAAAATTCCAGAAAATGATGTCATGGCTTTAGAAGCTTCTGATAGGCTAATTGTCATCATTTGAGTCAATTGGAGGTGTACCTGTGGATGTATTTCAAGGCATACCTTCAAACTCAGTGCCTCTTTGCTTGACAGCATGGGAAAATCAAAGGAAATTAGCCAAGACCTCAGAAAAACAATTGTAGACCTCCACAAGTCTGGTTCATCCTTAAGAGCAATTTCCAAACACCTGAAGGTACCACGTTCATCTGTACAAACAATAATACGCAAGGATAAACACCATCAGCCATCATACCGCTCAGGAAGGAGTCGCGTTCTGTCTCCTAGAGATTAATGTACATTGGTGCGAAAAGTGCAAATCAATCCCAGAACAACAGCAAAGGACCTTGTGAAGATGCTGGAGGAAACAGGTACAAAAGTATCTATATCCACAGTAAAAACGAGTCCTTTATGGACAAGGAAGAAGCCACTGCTCCAAAAACCACCATAAAAAAGCCAGACTACAGTTTGCAACTGCACATGTGGACAAAGATCATACTTTTTGGAGAAATGTCCTCTGGTCTGATGAAACAGAAATAGAACTGTTTGGCCATAATTACCATTGTTATGTTTGGAGGAAAAAGGGGAAGGTTTGCAAGCCGAAGAACACCATCCCAACCGTGAAGCACAGGGGTGGCAGCATCATGTTGTGGGGGTGCTTTGCTGCAAGAGGGACTGGTGCACTTCACAAAACAGATGGCATCATGAGGAAGGACAATTATGTGGATATTTTTTATTTTTTTTATTCCACCTTTCTTAAACCAGTTAGGCAAGTTGAGAACAAGTTGTAATTTACAATTGCGACCTGGCCAAGATAAAGCAAAGCAGTTCGACACATACAACAGAGTTACACATGGAGTAAAAAAAACATACAGTCAATAATATAGTAGAAAAAGAAGTCTATATACGATGTGAGCAAATGAGGTGAGATAAAGGGAGGTAAAGGCAAAAAAAAGGCCATGGTGACGAAGTAAATACAATATAGCAAGTAAAACACTGGAATGGTAGATTTGCAGTGGAAGAATAGTAGAAATAAAAAAAGGAGAAATAAAAATAATGGGGTGCAAAGGAGCAAAATAAATAAATAAATACAGTAGGGGAAGAGGGAGTTGTTTGGGCTAAATTATAGATGGGCTATGTACAGGTGCAGTAATCTGTGAGCTGCTCTGACAGCTGGTGCTTAAAGCTAGTGAGGGAGATAAGTGTTTCCAGTTTCAGAGATTTTTGTAGTTCGTTCCAGTCATTGGCAGCAGAGAACTGGAAGGAGGCGGCCAAAGGAAGAATTGGTTTTGGGGGTGACCAGAGAGATATACCTGCTGGAGCGCGTGCTACAGGTGGGTGCTGCTATGGTAACCAGCGAGCTTAGGTAAGGGGGGACTTTACCAAGCAGGGTCTTGTAGATGACTTGGAGCCAGTGGGTTTGGCGACGAGTATGAAGCGAGGGCCAGCCAACGAGAGCATACAGGTCGCAATGGTGGGTAGTATATGAGGCTTTAGTGACAAAACAGATGGCACTGTGATAGACTGCATCCAATTTATTGAGTAGGGTATTGGAGGCTATTTTGTAAATGACATTGCCGAAGTCGAGGATTGGTACGATGGTCAGTTTTATGAGGGTATGTTTGGCAGCATGAGTGAAGGATGCTTTGTTGCGAAATAGGAAGCCAATTCTAGATTTAACTTTGGATTGGAGATGTTTGATGTGAGTCTGGAAGGAGAGTTTACAGTCTAACCAGACACCTAGGTATTTGTAGTTGTCCACATATTCTAAGTCAGAGCCGTCCAGAGTAGTCATGCTGGACAGACAGGCAAGTGCAGGCAGCGATCGGTTGAAGAGCATGCATTTAGTTTTACTTTAAGTATTTAAGAGCAGTTGGAGGCCACAGAAGGAGAGTTGTATGGCATTGAAGCTCGTCTGGAGGGATGTTAACACAGTGTCCAAAGAAGGGCCAGAAGTATACAGAGTGGTTTCGTCTGCGTAGAGGTGGATCAGAGACTCACCAGCAGCAAGAGCGTATACAGAGATGTATACAGAGAAGAGAGTCGGCCCAAGAATTGAACCCTGTGGCACCCCCATAGAGACTGCCAGAGGCCCGGACAACAGGCCCTCCGATTTGACACACTGAACTATATCAGAGAAGTAGTTGGTGAACCAGGCGAGGCATTTGAGAAATTTGAGAAACCAAGGCTATCGAGTCTGCCGATGAGGATGTGGTGATTGACAGAGTCGAATGCCTTGGCCAGGTCAATGAATACGGTTGCACAGTATTGTTTCTTACCGATGGCGGTTAAGATATTGTTTAGGATCTTGAGCGTGGCTGAGGTGCACCCATGACCAGCTCTGAAACCAGATTGCATAGAAGGTGCGGTGGGATTCAAATGGTCGGTAATCTGTTTGTTGACTTGGCTTTCGTTAGCTAACACAACGTGCCATTTGAACACAGGAGTGATGGTTGCTGATAAATGGGCCTCTGTATGCCTATGTAGATACTCCATAAAAATCTGCTGCTTCCAGCTACAATAGACATTTACAACATTAACAATGTCTACACTGTATTTCTGATCAATTTGATGTTATTTTAATGGACAAAAAATGTGTTTTTAAGTGACCCCAAACTTCTGAATGGTAGTGTAGGTAGACGACGTAATTACGGCACGAAAAATACACGGCTTTCCTAACCTAGCCCACAATGTCTGCTGACATTTATAATGGAATTCATTGCCTTTGACAATCAGCCGTTCTCTGTTGTGGATGATTTTGGCTTTCGCCGACTGGTAGAGCACCTCAAGCCCCGGTACACACTACCAAGTATGCGCAATTTTTTTTATTTTGCCCTACCGGATTTACACAGTATTGTTGAAACGCACATCCATGAGCTACTTGCTATGGGCGTCACTGCTAATTAGCTTCACGACTGACATTTGGACCAGCGATGTCAGCCCCATGAGCATGCAGAGTCTGACAGCACAGTGGGTCGACAAGGATTTCGTACTGAGGAAAGCCATATTGCATGCTCAAGAATGTGCTGGTTCTCATACGGCTGCTGCCTTTTCAATGGCATTTGAGAACATGTTTGAAACTTGAAAAATCCTCAAGAACAATGTACACGCTGTGCTACGTGATAATGCACGTAACATTAAAAACGCTTTGGAAAAATGCACAAACGTTGCAACTGGCTGTGAACGAAGGTGAAAAAGTCAAGCGGTCTGAATACTTCCCGAATGCACTGCATAAAGGTAAAGAGAAGGTTGCCTCCCTCCAGTTTTATTAGCAGCATTTCTATCTCGGAGCATACACAGATTTAGACCCCCCCCCCCCAATCAGAAAGTATTCATCTCAAAGATCAACCAATGCTTTTCAAAGATAAGCAAATCACACAGGTTGCTTCTCAAAGAGGCAAAATAGCGATCGCTGGGTCTGTATGGTATGGTATACCATACAGACCAACACTGTTGCTCCATAAAACTGACAAGCATATAGTCACTGTCTGATGAAAACCTCTCACCTCCAAAACAAACGTTTCAGGATTTTTTGTTTTAACTTCTTGGTGACAGGGGGCAGTATTGAGTAGCTTGGATGAATAAGGTGCCCAGAGTAAACTGCCTGCTACTCTGTCACAGATGCTAATATATGCAAATTATTAGTAGTATTGGATTGAAAACACTCTGAAGTTTCTAAAACTATTTGAATGATGTCTGAGTATAACAGCGAGAAAAGAGCAGCAGGTATATCGCTCCAGCGGGTATATCTCTCTAGTCACCCCCAAAACCAATTCTTTCTTTGGCCGCCTCTCCTTCCAGTTTTCTGCTGCCAATGACTGGAACGAACTACAAAAATCTCTGAAACTGGAAACACTTATCTCCCTCACTAGCTTTAAGCACCAACTGTCAGAGCAGCTCACAGATTACTGCACCTGTACATAGCCCACCTATAATTTAGCCCAAACAACTACCTCTTTCCCAACTATTTAATTCATTTATTTATTTTGCTCCTTTGCACCCCATTATTTTTATTTCTACTTTGCACATTCTTCCATTGCAAAACTACCATTCCAGTGTTTTACTTGCTATATTGTATTTACTTTGCCACCATGGCCTTTTTTGCCTTTCCCTCCCTTCTCACCTCATTTGCTCACAATGTATATAGACTTGTTTATCGTGTGTCGTTGTATCTGTCGAACTGCTTTGCTTTATCTTGGCCAGGTCGCAATTGTAAATGAGAACTTGTTCTCAACTTGCCTACCTGGTTAAATAAAGGTGAAATAATAATTAAAAAAATTAAAACTGAGACAAATCCAACCAGGAAGTGGGAAATCTGAGGTTTGTAGTTTAATTTAAGTGATTGCCTAGCCAATATGCTGTGTCTTTGGGGCCAGATTGCACTTCCCAAGGCTTCCAGCAGATGTCAATAGTCTTTAGAAAGTTGTTTGAGGCTTCTATTGTGGAAGGGTGTCGAATAAGAGCTGTTTCAACAAGTGGACTAGGCTGAGATCAATCAGTTGTTTACTGCGCGGTCACGCGGGCGCGCCGTTCCTTCTATTTCCTCTGTAATGAATACACTATTGTCCTAGTTGGAATATTATTGAAGATTTATTATAAAAAGACCCTAAGGAGTGATTGTAAACTGTCGTAGCAGAATGAGAATTAGTTAGGTAACATTGATAAATAAGCATATTTATGAAAGTAGATAAAAGATGTTATGTGGGAAAAGTCACTTGGGGCCCAGAGAGGGGCGAGGTCAGGCTTGTCTTTTATCTGTCTGGTAATATGCAGAATATCAGAAAGGGAGAAGTCAGAATTGAACAGTGTCTTCCAATGTATCTGTTAAACCATGTGAAGGGCTCCACAATGTCTCTGTACCAGTCACTCCCCTCTGTGAGTATATCCAGGGGGGTGTATTTGAGATGGGGGGTATCTAGAATGGACAATTGATATATGCCATTGGACGAGGTAATGTTTTGGTACTAAGAAGTACCAGGGACGAGATTACAATCTCGGTTTAGGAGACCAAACTGAACAATAATTTATAGCTAATGCTATCTGGCTATGGGATACTCCTCTTTCAAGTAAAAGGCACTTTGTGAAGTTCCTAAGATCTGTGGTTCGTCATTGTGAGTTGAGAGGGGTGGATCTTTGCTATAAAAGATCTCAGTTTCCATTTTGTAAGCACTCTCAGAGAATTAATTTATAGACACTGAATTGATCTGAGAGTCACAGGGCTATGGTGAAGCTCATATAGTATTAAAAGATTACGTTTAAAATATAACTCTGACTTGTGTGTGGTTTGTAAACTCTCCTTTCACTTAGTAATACAGGAAATTACCACGACAAAACATCTTTTGACATGTTTCTACAAACAGTAATGGAACTCTTGACTTTTCGTCTGGATTTTGCACTCGCGCATTGTGCCTTTGGAATAGTGAACTAAAACGTGCGAACAAAAGGGAGGTATTTGGACATAAATATGGACGTAAACGAACAAAACAAACATTTCTTGTGGAAGTGGGAGTCCTGGGAGTGCATTCCGACGAAGATCAGCAAAGGTAAGATCAGCAGATATGGCTTGTTTATGTGGCTGACCGCTATTCTCAGATTATTGAATATTGTGCTTTTGCCGTAAAGCTTTTTTGAAATCTGACACAGCAGTTGCATTAAGAACAAGTTTATCTTTAATTCTATGTATCTTTCATCAAAGTTTATGATGAGTATTTATGTTATTTGATGTGGCTCTGCAATTTCTCCGGATGTTTTGGAGGCATTTCTGAACATGGCGCCAATGTAAACTGAGGTTTTTGGATATAAATATGAACTTGATCGAACAAAACATACATGTATTGTGTAACATTGAGTCCTAGGAGTGTCATCTGATGAAGATCGTCAAAGGTTAGTGATTAATTGTATCTATATTTCTGCTTTTTGTGACACCTCTCTTTGGTTGAAAAATGGCTGAATGCTTTCTGTGACTAGTTGCTGACCTAACATAATGATATGTTCTGCTTTCGCCGAAAAGCCTTTTTGAAATCGGACACTGTGGTTGGATTAACGAGAAGTGTATCTTTAAAATGGTGTAAAATGCTTGTATGGTTGAGGAATTTTAATTATGAGATTTCTGTTGTTTTGAATTTGGCTCCCTGCAATTTCACTGGCTGTTGGCGAGGTGGGACGCTAGCGTCCCGAACGATCCCGGAAAGGTTCAATCACATTTTCCCATTAACAAACGTACAATTATAAAACTTTAGAATCTATTTTGAATACATTTTCTTGGTCACAGAGTCATGAAATGTTCCGAGTACATTGAGGGGAGTTACCACTTTCAATAAATGTAAAAAAGATAAGAAAAATTGGCAAAAATGGAGTTACGAGGTTTTCATCAGACAGTGACGATATACAGTAGTCTACACATGAGTGTGTGTACAAGCAATGTAATGTTCTGCCTATCCATGCATGGGGCACACACACAGCTGCCGGGGCTCACACTGACATATGCACGATTACATCACATCCTGCGGGTGAAGAGGAGAGCGAGGGCAGTAAGAGCATCGCAGCACTTAAAATAACTTGTTAGAATAAGAGTGAGTTTGAGAGAGTGAAAGAGAGAGAACAAGAAAGAGAGTGTGTGTGTGTGGCTAAGCACCCTACACTAAAATAAAACCACTGCTCTCCAACAGCCTCTCTATTTAAAGGGATTTTTCTAATCTCATCAGCACCACATCGGATCCCTCTTCAAGATGGACCTCTTTAACGACTCTTTCAGACTCCTTTCAGTATCCCTATTCCTTATATTCAAAAGACTCAGGCATTTTCAAAACGTCTGTGTTATATTTTGCGGCTAAGCCAGTCATGTATTTCGCAGCTGAGCTGAATAATTACACCATTGAGAGCATCCTAACTGGCTGCATCACCCCTTGGTATGGCAACTGCTTGGCATCCGACCGCAAGACGCTACATATGGTAGTGGGTACGGCCCAGTACATCACTGAGTCCGAGCTCCCTGCCATCCAGGACCTCTATACAAGGCAGTGTCAGAGGAAGGCCTTAAAAATGGTCAAAAACTCCAGCCACCCAAGTCGTACACTGACCCTTTCTGCACTAACTCTTTTGACTCATCAGATATGCTGCTGCTACTGTTTATTATCCATCCTGTTGCCTAGTCACTTTATCCCTACTTATACATTGCATTAAAAAGTATTCACACCCCTCGACTTTTTCCACATGTTGTTGCGTTGCATCCTGAATGTAAAATGTATAAAAAATAGATTTTTTTTTGTCACTGACCTACACACAATACCCCCCTAATGTCAAAGTGGAATTATGTTTTTTGAAGATTTTTTTTTTTTACAAATTAATAGCTTAAGTGTTATGGCAAGCCTACGTTCAGGAGTAAAATGTGCTTAACAAGCCACATAATAAGTGTGCAATAATAGTGTTTAACATGATATTTGAATGACTACCTCATTCATCTCTGTACCCCACACATACAATTATCTGTAAGGTCCCTCAGTCGAGCAATGAATTTCAAACACAGAAAAAAAGACAAAGACCAGGGACGTTTTCCAATGCCTCGTAAAGAAGGCCACTACTGGTAGATGGGTGAAACAAATACAACAGACAATGAGTATCCCTTTGAGCATGGTGAAATGACTAATTACACTTTAGATGGTGTATCAATACACCCAGTCACTACAAAGACACAGGCGACCTTCCTAACTCAGTTGCCGGAGAAGAAGGAAACCGCTCAGGGATTTCACCATTAGGCCAATGGTGAGTTTAAAACAGTTACAGAGTTTAATGGCTGTGATAGGAGAAAACTGAGGATGGATCAACATTATATTTACTCCACAATACTAACCTAACTGACAGAGTGAAAAGAAGGAAGCCTGTACAGAATAGAAAAATGTGGCAAAGCAATTAACTTTTTGTCCTGATAGAGTGTGTTATGTTTGGGGCAAATCCAATACAACACATTACTGAGTACCACTCTCCATATTTTCAAGTATAGTGGTGGCTGGATCATGTAATGGTTATGCTTGTAATCCTGAAGGACTGGGGAGTTTTTCAGGATATAAAAAAATTAACTGAATGGAGCGAAGCACAGGCAAAATCCTAGAGGAAAACCTTGTTCAGTCTGCCTTCCAACAGACACTGGGAGAAGGAATCACCTTTTAGCAGGACAATAACCTACAACACAAGGCCAAATCTACACTGGAGTTGTTACCAAGAAGACAGTTAATGTTCCTGAGTGGCCGAGTGACAGTTTTGCCTTAAATCTGATTCAAAATCTATGGCAAGGCCTGAAAATGGTTGTCTAGCATTGATCAACAACCAATTTGGCAGAGCTTGAAGAATTTTTAAAAGAATAATGGGAAAATGTTGCACAGGTATGGAAAGCTCTTAGAGACTTACCCAGAAAGACTCACAGCTGTAATCGCTGCCAAAGGTGCTTCTACAAAGTATTGACACAGGGATGTCATGAGAGATTTCTTTATTTCATTTTCTGTAAATTTGCTTAAATTTCCTAAAACATGTTTTCACTTTGTCATTTATGGGATATTGTGTGTAGATGGGTGAGAACAAAAATATATTTGATACATTTTGAATTCAGGCTGTAATACAACAAAATGTGGAAGTTCGCCAAATACAGGTGTGCCAACCTTGTAGCGTCATACCCAAGAAGACTTGAGGCTGTAATCGCTGCCAAAGGTGCTTCAACAAAGTACTGAGTAAAGGGTCTGAAAACTTTGGGGTCTTGTGTTGTAGATTGATGAGGAGAAAAAAAAACTATTTAATCCATTTTAGAATAAGGCTGTAACGTCACAAAATGTGGAAAAAGTGAAGGGGTCTGAAAACTTTCAGAATGCCCAGTATTTACCTCTTTTACCCCAGCACATCGACTCACTAATGATACCCCTACAGATGTAGAATCTTTTAAAAAACTTTTTTTTACGCCTTTTTCTCCCCAATTCCGTGGTATCCAATCAGTAGTTACAGTCTTGTCTCATCGCTGCAACTCCTATACGGACTCGGGAGGCAAAGGTCGGAGGAGGCGAAATACCGTACACCTGGCGACCGTGTCAGCAAGCACTGCGCCTGGCCCAGCCACAGGAGTCGCTAGTGCGCGATGGGACAAGGACATCCCTGCCAGCCAAACCCTCCCCTAACCCGGACGACGTAACAAACTGGATCAAATTAAGATCCTACATCTGTAGATAGCCCGCCTTGCAAGGCGGTACGCCCCCTGCCTAAGACTGAGTGAGAGAAATTAGGGAGAGGTACTAATAGTTCATTACTAGATTAGGACAGTAGAACAGAAGGAATGGCTCAGTTCAGATCAGAACTGGAAACTACACCCACAGTCACTCACAAAGCAATTCACTCCCCAGATTATGAGTGTGTGTATTGCCCTCTAATCTGTTTCCCTGCGGTCATCAGACTAACCATCTGGAGCACACAGACACAGCTAGCATGGCTGGGTCACTATGTCCAGAGAGAGGGGGTGAGGAGATTTTATTTGTATTTAACTAGGCAAGTCAGTTAAGAACAAATTCTTATTTACAATGCCAGCCTAGGAACAGTGTGTTAACTGCCTTGTTCAGGGGCAGAACAAGATGCATTGACAGAGAGAAAGAGTGGAGAGAAAGAGTGGATGGATGAAGGGAGAGTTGAGGAGAGGGGTAATAAGATATTTAGAAGGGGGCAATAGGGGGGGGGAGAGTGAGAGACAGAGCGAGAGAGAGAAAGATATATAGATATATACAGTGGGGCAAAAAAGTATTTAGTCAGCCACCAATTGTGCAAGTTCTCCCACTTAAAAAGATGAGAGAGGTCTGTAAGTTTCATCATAGGTACACTTCAACTATGACAGACAAAATTAGAAAAAAAATCCAGAAAATCACATTGTAGGATTTTTAATGAATTTATTTGTAAATTATGGTGGAAAATAAGTATTTGGTCAGTAACAAAATTTTATCTCAATACTTTGTTATATACACTTTGTTAGCAATGACAGAGGTCAAAGGTTTTCACACACTGTTGCTGGTATTTTGGCCCATTCCTCCATGCAAATCTCCTCGAGAGCAGCGATGTTTTGGGGCTGTTGCTGGGCAACACAGACTTTCAACTCCCTCCAAAGATTTTCTATGGGGTTGAGATCTGGACACTGGCTAGGCCACTCCAGGACCTTGAAATGCTTCTTACGAAGCCACTCCTTCATTGCCCGGGCAGTGTGTTTGGGATCATCATGCTGAAAGACCCAGCCACGTTTCATCTTCAATGCCCTTGCTGATGGAAGGAGATTTTCACTCAAAATCTCACAATACATGGCCCCATTCATTCTTTCCTTTACACGGATCAGTCGTCCTGGTCCCTTTGCAGAAAAACAGCCCCAAAGCATGATGTTTCCACCCCCATGCTTCACAGTAGGTATGGTGTTCTTTGGATGCAACTCAGCATTCTTTGTCCTCCAAACACGACGAGTTGAGTTTTTACCAAAAACTTATATTTTGGTTTCATCTGACCATGTGACATTCTCCCAATCTTCTTCTGGATCATCCAAATGCTCTCTAGCAAACTTCAGACGGGCATGGACATGTACTGGCTTAAGCAAGGGGACACATCTGGCACTGCAGGATTTGAGTCCCTGGCGGCGTAGTGTGTTACTGAACCCGGGTCTCCGGAGTGAGAAACAGTCACTTAACCAATTGAGCCACGAATAGTCGGCAGAACCCAGAAGATGAGGCAGACACAGCAGTACTTGAGACAGTGTATTTAATGAAGTAAAAAGTGAAGTCCTTCAGGAAAACATGAAACTCCACAACCTCAAAAGGAATTCCACAAGAACAAAGGTAATCCTCCAAGACAAAAAGGTAAATCCACAAGGTGGTAGGTATAGCATAAAAAGCCTCAAAAGATACTCAAAAATAAATAAACAATAACAAAAAAAGGAATTCCACAAGAGAGTCCACCGGGATCAACAAGAGTTCACAGAATACTAGGGCTGGGTGCTAACATACAAACACAGAGCAAAGAACTGAGTAAAACTAAGGGTTTAAATACAATCAGGGGAAACGAGGCACAGGTGCAAATAATAATGGGGATTAAGGGAAAACAAAAGGTCAAAAAGCACAATGGGGGCATCTAGTGACCAAAAACCGGAACAACCCTGGCCAAATCCTGACAACTGATGGTAGGCTTTGTTACTTTGGTCCCAGCTCTCTGCAGGTCATTCACTAGGTCCCCCCGTGTGGTTCTGGGATTTTTGCTCACCGTTCTTGTGATCATTTTGACCCCATGGGGTGAGATCTTGCGTGGAGTCCCAGATCAAGGGAGATTATCAGTGGTCTTGTATGTCTTCCATGTCCTAATAATTGCTCCGACAGTTGATTTCTTCAAACCAAGCTGCTTACCTATTGCAGATTCAGTCTTCCCAGCCTGGTGCAGGTCTACAATTTTGTTTCTGGTGTCCTTTGACAGCTCTTTGGTCTTGGCCATAGTGGAGTTTGGAGTGTGACTGTTTGAGGTTGTGGACAGGTGTCTTTTATACTGATAAAAAGTTAAAACAGGTGCCATTAATACAGGTAACAAGTGGAGGACAGAGGAGCCTCTTAAAGAAGAAGTTACAGGTCTGTGAGAGCCAGAAATCTTGCTTGTTTGTAGGTGACCAAATACTTATTTTCCACCATCATTTGCAAATAAATTCATAAAAAATCCTACAATGTGATTTTCTGGATTTTTTCTCTCTCATTTTGTCTATCATAGTTGAAGTGTACATATGATGAAAATTACAGGCCTCTCTCATCTTTTTAAGTGGGAGAACTCGCACAATTGGTGGCTGACTAAATACTTTTTTGCCCCACGGTAGGTAGGTAGGTAGGTAGGTAGGTAGGTAGATACTGTTTGCTGATGATCTGGTGCTTCTGTCACCAACCAAGGAGTGCCTACAGCAGCACCTAGATATTCTGCACAGATTCTGCCAGACCTGGGCCCTGACAGTAAATCTCAGTAACACCAAAATAATGGTGTTCCAAAAAAGGTCCAGTCGCCAGAACCACAAATACAAATTCTATCTAGACACCAGAGCACACAAAAAACTATACATACCTTGGCCTAAACATCAGCGCCACAGGTAACTTCCACAAAGCTGTGAACTATCTGAGAGAGAAGGCAAGAAGGGCATTCTATGCAATCAAAAGGAACATAAAATTCAACATACCAATTAGGATCTGGCTAAAACCACTTGAATCAGTTATGGAACCCATTGCCTTTTATGGTTGTGAGGTCTGGGGTCCTCTTCCCAACCAAGAATTCACAAAATGGGACAAACACCAAATTGATACTCTGCACACAGAATTCTGCAAACATATCCTCCGTGTACAATGTAGAACACCAAATAGAGCAGAATTTGGCCGATACCCGCTAATTATCAACATCCAGAAAAGAGACGTTAAATTCTACAACCACCTAAAAGGAAACGATTCCCAAACCTTCCATAACAAAACCATCAACTACAGAGAGATGAACCTGGAGAAGAGTCCCCTAAGCAAGCTGGTCCTGGGTCTCTGTTCACAAACACAAACACACCCCACAGAGCCCCAGGACAGCAACACAATTAGACCCAACCAAATCATGAGAAAACAAAAAGATAATTACTTGACACATTGGAAAGAATTAACAAAAAAACTGAGCAAACTAGAATGCTATTTGGCCCTAAACAGAGAGTACACAGTGACAGAATACCTGACCACTGTGACTGACCCAAACTTAAGGAAATTTTTGTACAGACTCAGCGAGCATAGCCTTGCTATTGAGAAAGGCCGCCGTAGGCAGACATGGCTCTCAAGAGAAGACAGGCTATGTGCACACGGCCCACAAAATGAGGTGGAAACTGAGCTGCACTTCCTAACTTCCTGCCAAATGTATGACCATATTAAAGACACATATTTCCCTCAGATTACACAGACACACAAAGAATTCGGAAAAAAACTGATTTTGATAAACTCCCATATCTATTGGGTGAAATACCACAGTGTGCCATCACAGCAGCAAGATTTGTGACCTGTTGCCACAAGAAAAGGTCAACCAGTGAAGAACAAACACCATTGTAAATACAACCCATATTTATGCTTATTTATTTTCCCTTTGGTACTTTAATAATTTGTACAGTGTTAAAACACTGTATATATACATAATATGACATTTGTAATGTCTTTATTCTTTTGAAACTTCGGTATGTGTAATGTTTACTGTTCATTTTTATTGTTTATTTCACTTTGTATATTATCTACCTCACTTGCTTTGACAATGTTAACATATGTTTCCCATGCCAATAAAGCCCCTTGAATTGAATTGGAGTATTTTATTCATGAGCCTAGGAGTATTTTATGCATGACTATGTGGTGACCAGACAGTCATACAACACTGTATGTAATACTCAAGTGAATATAAAACAATAGGTCCTCAGGACACACACACACACAGACACATATGAAGTTCACATAAGCACACATATGAACGCATTAAAGCCTACTTTACATCAGAGATATGACAAACTGACTTTTCATTGCAGCTACCCCCATCCTCACCTGAGCCTCTAGCGCCGTCTTCTCAATGATCAGCTGCTCCTGTGAGTGGGCGGTCCTCTCTGATGACTCAGCAGCCTGGGGGAGGGGACATGTTTAGTAAACATGATATCATTTATTTTGATCTATAACTAACGTTTGTTTAAAACTATCGATCTTTACTACAAACCGACCATTGGTACAAGTCCCATTAATAATACATAATGCTTACTCTAAAGGTATAAAACCAATGAATCATTCTACAAGATGCCTAAATCCACAAGAACAGCCTCTTAAAAGGTTCATTGAAAGTTCATTGTTAAAACTTAATTTGAAATAATACATCTTTAATAATGAACTATGGTGGAACATTAACTAGTCATTTAGTTATATAAACATTACATAAAGTAGATGCCTGCCTGCATATTAAAGAGACATGGAAAAGGTTTGTCACGTGTGTGTGTGTGCCTGTGTGTGTGTGTGTGCCTGTGTGTGTGTGTGTGCCTGTGTGTGTGTGTGTGTGCCTGTGTGTGTGTGTGTGCCTGTGTGTGTTTGTGTGTGCCTGTGTGTGTTTGTGTGTGCCTGTGTGTGTGTGTGTGTGTGTGTGTGTGTGTGTGTGTGTGTGTGTGTGTGTGTGTGTGTGTGTGTGTGTGTGTGTGTGTGTGTGTGTGTGTGTGCCTGTGTGTGTGTGTGTGTGTGTGTGTGTGCCTGTGTGTGTGTGTGCCTGTGTGTGTGTGTGTGTGTGTGTGTGTGTGTGTGTGCCTGTGTGTGTGTGTGTGTGTGTGTGTGTGTGTGTGTGTGTGTGTGTGTGTGTGTGTGCCTGTGTGTGTGCCTGTGTGTGTGTGTGCCTGTGTGTGCGTGTGCCTGTGTGCCTGTGTGCCTGTGTGTGTGTGTGTGTGTGCCTGTGTGCCTGTGTGTGTGTGTGTGTGTGCCTGTGTGTGTGTGTGTGTGTGTGTGTGTGTGTGTGTGTGTGTGTGTGTGTGTGTGTGTGTGTGTGTGTGTGTGTGTGTGTTAGTCATGTATTTATTTTGACATCGTTAAGCTAGCCTGCAGCCATAGCTTCAGCCTCAGAGATCAAGCTTCAGCCTCAGAGATCAAGCTTCAGCCTCAGAGATCAAGCTTCAGCCTCAGAGATCAAGCTTCAGCCTCAGAGATCAAGCTTCAGCCTCAGAGATCAAGCTTCAGCCTCAGAGATCTCGCTTCAGCCTCAGAGATCTCGCTTCAGCCTCAGAGATCTCGCTTCAGCCTCAGAGATCTCGCTTCAGCCTCAGAGATCTAGCTTCAGCCTCAGAGATCTAGCTTCAGCCTCAGAGATCTAGCTTCAGCCTCAGAGATCTAGCTTCAGCCTCAGAGATCTAGCTTCAGCCTCAGAGATCTAGCTTCAGCCTCAGAGATCTAGCTCAGCTTCGGTGGGTCTGGATGAATATCATGTTACCTTGTGCATCACAGCTGTTGTTTTCAAGCATACATCATGCTACAAACATTACATATACACATTTCCACCTGCACATATACAGGCACACACACAACCGAAAGAAAGACAATTGTTTTCATACAACACACGCACGCAGGCACGCGCGCAGACACACGCACAGACACACACACGCAGGCGCGTGCGCAGACACACGCACAGACACACACACGCAGGCAGGCACGTTCGCACGCAGATGCACAGACACACACACACCTGCGTCAGTCTATCCTGAAGCTCTTTTTCTTTGCCTTGGTTCTCTTCTCTCTGTGCCTCCCTCTCTTTTTCCGTCTGCTCTCCTCTCTTCTCCAGCTCTGCAACAAAAGTCGGAGAGACTCTTCATGATGAATCTTTACCAGTGCCTCTCTTAGGGCCGCTTTGCTTACCTTGCATGGTTTGTGCCGTCCTCTTGTTCTTTTCCTCTGCTACGTCCAGTTTCTGTCTCTGAAATGGCAAACAAACAAAGAACAACACAACAACAAATGTCACTCTTCTGTAGATCCTATGATTGAGTGTAGTCCGGCCGAGGGGTGCAAAGGTGAACGGCAAGGTGTGACGAACTACCCTTGCTGTCTCTGCCTGGCCGGCACCCCTCTCTCTCCACTGGGATTCTCTGCCGCTGACCCTATTATGGGGGCTGAGTCTCTGGCTGCCCTCGCTCTCCCATGTTGTCCCTAGGAGGGATGCATCAGGTCATGCCAGGATTTTTTCGCTATACTCGACTTCAGTGGGTTGAGTCCCTGACGTGATCATCCTGTCCGGTTTTGCACCCCGTCAGGCTTGTGCGGAGGGGAGAGCTATGTGGGCTATACAATACATTGTCTCAGGGTAGTAAGTCTGTTGATATCTCTTTGGTGGTGTGGGGGCTGTGCTTTGTAAAAAGGGCTCTATAAATATATTTGAATGATTGATTGATTGACTAGAGAGCAATAACATTCTTTCTCCATGAGCTATACAGGGAAGGATAACAACTTTTATCATCATGACCGTGTGTGTACATGTGTGTGTGTGTGTACACGTGCGTATGTGTACACATGCGTGTGTGTACGTGTGTGTGTGTACACGTGTGTGTGGGTACATGTGTGTGTGTGTACACGTGTGTGTGGGTGTCTCACCAGGCTGGTTAGCTGCTGTTCCAGGGAGCTCTTGTCCTCTTCTACAGAGCATAGCTGTTTCTGCCTGCTGTCCAGATTCACATTCAGTTCACTGATCTGGAGGGGAAGACAGACAGGAGACATAGTAATGTCCAAAGGGAGGCAAACCAGAAAAAACAGATTATTGTAAATGCAAAGACCATGGGAATGAACAGGCTGGAACGAAAGCCTACACACACAGGGTGGAACAAAAGCTGTGCACACACAGCAGGCCGGGACTGGCAGCCTGCCCATATTCAACAGACATCAGCTCTGGAACATATACCCAACAACAATGCAACATGCAACAATTTCAATGCTTTTACTGAATTACAGTTCATATAAGGAAATCAATCAATTGAAATCAATTCATTAGGCCCGAATCTATGGATTTCACATGACTGGGCAGGGGTGCAGCCAAGGGTGGGCCTGGGAGGGCATAGGGGCACAGCCAATCAGAATGAGTTTTTCCCCACAAAAGGGCTTTATTACAGACAGAGACACTCCTTTGTTTCATCAGCTGTCTGGGTGGCTGGTCTCAGACGATCCCTCAGGTGAAGAAGCCAGATGTGGCGGTCCTGGGCTGGCATGGTTACATGTGGTCTGCGTTTGTGAGGCCGGTTGGACATACTGCCAAATTGTCTAAACTTTTCTTTCAGCTCATGAAACATGGGACCAACACTTTACATGTTGAGCTTATATTTTTGTTCAGTATATATTTGTGTTCCTCCATTTAGTATGAATGTTACCTTAAGTTACAAATGGAATAATGGTCTGGTTACTTATGACAGAAACAAAAGATTGGTCGGGGAGGATGGGTGGGAGGAAAAGTGGTCCCAGAGCAAGACGTATAATACTATACAGTGCATTCGGAAGTATTCAGCCCCCACATTTTCAGACCCATTTTGTTACATTACAGCCTTATTCTAAAATGTATTACATTTAAAAAATCATCATCAATCTACAGACAATACCCCTTTGCAAATATATGAAAAATAAAAAACAGAAATACCTTATTTATGTAAGTATCCAGACCCTGAGATATGAGACTCGAAATTGAGCTTTGGTGCATCCTGTTTCCATTGATCATGTTTCTACAACTAGACTTGAGTCCACCTGTGGTAAATTAAATTGACTGGAAATGATTTGGAAAGGCACACACCTGTCAATATAAGGTCCCACAGTTGACAATGCATGTCAGAGCAAAAACCAAACCACGAGGTTGAAGGAATTGTCTGAAGAGCTCCGGGGCAGGATTGTGTCAAGGCACAGATCTGGAGAAGGGTAACAAAACATTTCTGCAGAATTGAAGGTCCCCAAGAACACAGTGGGGTCCATCATTCTTACATGGAAGAAGTTGAGAACCAACTAGACCCTTCCTACAGCTGGCTGCCCAGCCAAACTGAGCAATCGGGGAGAATGGCTTTGGTCAGGGAGGTGACCAAGAACCCTGTCACGCCCTGGCCTTAGTATTCTGTGTTTTCGTTATTATTTTGGTTAGGCCAAGGTGTGACATGGGGATTTATGTGGTTTGTTTTGTCTGGGGTTGTTTGTAGTTATGGGATTGTGGTTAGAGTAGTACTCTAGGTAAGTCTATGGTTGCCTAGAGTGGTTCTCAATCAGAGGCAGGTGTTTATCGTTGTCTTTGATTGGGAACCATATTTAGGCAGCCATATTCTTTAGGTCGCTTGTGGGTGATTGTTCCTGTGTTTGTGGCACCAGGACTGTTTCATTTTTTTCACGGTTCTTGTTTTGTAGATTGGTGTATTTTCATCTTTATTAAAGATGTACAAAAATAACCACGCTGCATTTTGGTCCGCCTCTCTTTCACCAGAAGAAAACCGTTACAAACCCGCTAGTCACTCAGAGAGCTCGAGTTGCTCTGTGGAGATGGGAGAAACTTCCAGAAGGAGAACCATCTCTGCTGCACTCCATCAATCAGGCCTTTATGGTAGAGTGGCCAGACGGAAGCCAATCCTCAATAAAAGACACATGACAGCCCGCTTAGAGGTTGCCAAAAGGAAAATAAAGACTCGTGAGAAACAAGATTCTCTGATCTGATGAAACCAAGATTGAACTCTTAGGCCTGAATGCCAAGTGTCCTGTCTGGAGGAAACCTGGTACCATTCCTACAGTGACGCATGGTGGTGGCAGCATCATAATGTGGGGATGTTTTTCAGAGGCAGGGACTGGGAGACTAGTCAGGATCGAGGGAAAGATGAACAGAGCAAAGTACTGAGAGATCCTTGATGAAAACCTGCTCCAGAGCACTCCAGTCTCTGAATGTCTTGAGTGGCCCAGCCATAGCCCGGACTTGAACCCGATCAAACATCTCTGGAGAGACCTGAAAATAGCTGTGCAGCGACACTCCCCAACCAACCTGACAGAGTTTGAGAGGATCTGCAGAGAAGAATGGGAGAAACTCCCCAAATACAGGTGTGCCAAGCTTGTAGCGTCATACCCAAAAAAACTCAAGGCTGTAATCACTGCCAAAGGTGCTTCAACAAAGTCCTGAGTAAAGTGTCTGAATACTTATAAAAATGTGATATCAGTATTTTTATGTTTATAAATTTGCAAAACATTTTTTTTAGCAAATTTGTCATTGTGGGGTATTGTGTGTTGACTGATGAGAAAAAAACATGGAATCCTTTTCGAATAAGGCTGCAACGTAACAAAATGTGGAAAAAGTCAAGTTGTCTGAATACTTTCCGGATGCACAGTACGTTTCCAAATGCACTCCAAGATGTATGATACATTACGTAATCTAATTTGTATGATTTGTATGACCAGACAAGATGTATGATACATTACATCATCTAATTCATATGATACAACCAATACTCCGTTCATAATGTAAGGTAACACAACATATCATACTAAATAGAGAGATACAAATTTATGTCCCAAATCCTACAAATTGCCCTGAGGCCAGGTTGGGATTTGAGTTGCCCATCCCTGGTAGAGGGGTAGGAGCTAAGGGGTTATTAAGGGGATGTTTTTTGACCATGAATATGAGACCCCCCACCTTCTTCTCCTGGGACTGGGCCCGTGCCTTAAGGTTGCTGAGCGCCTCTGGTGACAGCGACACAGCGCCCCCTGTCTGCTGGGAGGAGCGTAGTCTCAACTGCAGCGCCGCTACTTCTCTCTCCAGCTCCATAATCCTGGACTGCTCAGACACTGTTGCCACCTGAGGAGAGAGAGAAGGGGGAGGTAGAATAAGAGGGGGGAATGAGAGGGCAGAGAGTAGAGAGAGCCAGCCCTAGCCCATCCAGCTTTTTTGAGATAGGGCAACAATATATTTTAAAATAAATCCAATATAAGTTATGCCCTATATGAAGAACAGTATCAAGGCAGGGTAAGAATGTGCAGATAAGACTAAGGTACAAGTCGCAGCAGCATGAGAACAGCTTTTTGTTCCAGAGAGTTTGGAGCATCCAGAATAAACATTGTGGAATGCTGTGGCAATTTGAGTATTTCCTCCTGAGAAAAGAGTCCTTTTGATTACATTTCTTCAACATTCTGTCTTTAAGAGGTCTAAATGAAGAACTAGATAAAAAACCATTTCGGTAAAATGTTCTCTGCTCACAAGGGGCTACTTTCTTCTATTTTCCCTATATAATATTGTATACAAAATGATTGACGCATTTTTCTCCCAGTTTTTTATCTATTGTACTTGACATGGATAAAAAAACTAAATGTATTAATGGTTTTTCCATATATGTCTAATGTGTAATATTTATTGTGATGTTAATGTGCTATATGTATTTAACTGACCGGATGTACATGCCTCTAGAGGTATTTCAGTAGGTGTGTTTCACAGTGGTGTATGACCTGACGAAGAGCCAAATCGGATCGAAACGGTCTGATTAAATCACCATGGGAGCATACCAGAGTTGCAAACATTCCTTTTTTATTTGCTAGATGGCTGTGGACATCTATATCGAAAACTACATTGATCCGCAACATACACCCCAACCCTACTGTGTCTAGAATGTAAGATCCAGGAATATCCAGAAGTAGTACCCAATGATGTTGTATATCTTATGTCTATGATGGCATTACCCTAGTGTCCTCTAAATCCCTCTGCAGTTTGTCAGCTTTGGTCTTTTCAAACAGAAGGCTCTGCTCAAGCTCCTTAATATGGGCATGCTCCAGTTTGGTCTGCGTCTGTTAGTCAGAGAGAAGAAGAGGAGGAGGAGGAGAACACACCAACACCGGCGTCACATGCCAGCACCATGCCACACACAAGGATAGGACAGCAAACAATGATGTCATAGTAGAGACCAGGAAGTAGGAAGTGTATATGAGAGCCAAAGGTTTTATTTCAGTGGGTTCTATTTTATTTCAAATGTTATATTCCAAATATTATATTAGGACAAATCCTCAATGAGCAGACCCATATATAGAGGCATATAAAGCAGACCCATATATAGAGGCATATAGAGCAGACCCATATATAGAGGCATATAGAGCAGACCCATATAGAGCTTTAGACTAGTAACCGGAAGGTTGCAAGTTCAAATCCCTGAGCTGACAAGGTACAAATCTGTCGTTCTGCCCCTGAACAGGCAGTTAACCCACTGTTCCTAGGCCGTCATTGAAAATAAGAATTTGTTCTTAACTGACTTGCCTAGTTAAATAAAGGTAAAATAAAATAAATAAATAAAAATATATAGAGGCATATAGAGCAGACCCATATATAGAGGCATATAGAGCAGACCCATATATAGAGGTATATAGAGAATATGGTGCCATTTGAGAAACAGCCTAAATCTTCTAAAATGACTCTTAACCCTCTAAAGTGAACCTCTATGGTACTGAGCTGCACACTAACCACCTCTGTTTGGGTCTTTGGTTTATTGAGTCCCAGATGTACAGAGTTCTGCTAACTATCCTCCATTTTGGAACCAACAGCAACATGAAGACAACAGTCTTATCATTCTAAGCATTTATCTTGCAACTTTTCATGAATTGCCTTTGCCAAACTGTGTCTACTGTATCTATGGATCTGCTTAGATCTATTTTCAGGACAGCTCCATCTTGTGGATTCGGTTCTGTTCACTTTGGCTCCCAATGCTCAAACCCTTTCTTGACAAGGTCTTACAATCAGTGACATCATCGCTCTATCCTTCTTGCTCTTCTGTAAGCGTCAAAGGGAGAGAGAGAGACAGATGAAGGAATTGTGACATCATCCTCTCCATGAGCGAGGAAGAGAGGGAGTGGAGGCGAGAGGGAGAGTTGAAAGAATGTGAAAAGAGAAGAGGCGTGTCAAGGAGAGAAAAGAGAGCTCTCAGGGAGGCGATGGATAGATAAACAAAGATAGAATAAGAAAGGAAGAATTGATAGAGGAACAAATAAAAGAAAGAAACAAAAAAAATTTAATCATGAATGAGTGAATTGATGAGGCCTGGGAAATGAAAGAGATTAAGGGAATAGATGATCAGATTAATAATTTAATTTAATGAATGTGTGAATAACCAAAATCCTTGAAAATAGCATTGGTTTCTTTATTAGTCCAGCAGCAAAAGCCCAAATCAAGAGAAGAGTATTGTGAAAACCATTAAGTCATCACCATGCCAACATATGCACTGAAGTGGGTAGTAGTGAATAATGGTTCAAATATGTATATCCCCAAACTGCTGGAGCTACTGAACCAGAACTTCCAGAGGATATGTATGAAGTGGGATAGTGAGGAGAGACTATTAAAAAGATGTTCAGCTAACCAATTGGACGAGTGAGAGAGCTTCAGGTAACCAATCAGATGAGCGAGAGAGCTTCAGCTAACCAACCAAGATGATGAGAGCCGTGGTCAACTGGTGACCTATACTGTATTAAAACCCAGCCTTGTTCTCTGAGTGTAGGGTGTGTTATAGAACAAAACATGGAGTCATGACATAGTACAGATGAGGGATAGACCAAATTAAATATGTGATAAGACAGAATGATGTGTCAGTGTTTCATGAGGGGTTGAAATGAGAAAGCTGTAACAACTGTGTAACAACATCAGCTCTATGTGGTTTTCACTATGTCAAATAACATTTTCTGGGTTCTGTTAGCTTAGCTAAAAAATGTAATCTCTGTGTGTGTGTGTGTGTGTGTGTGTCAGAGTAGAGAGTACTGAATCATTTGTTTACCTCTAGGTCACCTTTAGTGATGCAAGCCTCTTCCACAGTGAACTGCAGGTCTTCCACTTTCCTGTCAGACAGATAGAAAGAGTCATCCTATCCGCCTCTCCTCCAACATCCCAGGCTCCAGCCCCTACCATGCAAGACACACACCTCTTCTCCTCCTCCAGTTGGCTGAGCAGCTCCACCTTGTCTCTGTCTGCTGTCTCCACCAGTTTACGCAGCTGGTCCAGCTTATCTTCCATCTCCATAGCATTCTAGCACGCACACACACACACACACACACACACACACACACACACACACACACACACACACACACACACACACACACACACACACACACACACACACACACACACACACACACACACACACACACACACACACACACACACACACACACACACACACACACACACACACACTTAATGCATTTTGATAGTACAGTGTCAAGACATCGAAAAGTGGACAGTGTATCGTAAGTAAGGTTTTCTATGGTCAACAACATAACGCCTGTGTGGGAGACGAATCGTCCAGGTGTGTATTGTATTTTTCTCTCTCTGAGTGTATGTGTGTTTTCTCCCCTCACCTGCTCCTGAACCTTCCTGAGCAGAGACAGTTCCTGCTGCACCTCTCCAGCATGGCTGGTTGCTTTGGCGACCTCCCCGCGTTCCATGTCCCTCTCGGCCAATAGCTGCTCGATGTGCTGCTGCTTCTCCTTCAGCGCTTCCTGTAGCGCTGTGTTGCCAGAGATCTTACGAGCATACCGTGACGAGGTCTCTGTCAACTGGGGGGGAATAGAGAGACTGACACATTCAGAGAGCACATAAAAGAAAAAAAACAGACTTGCTCGTGTGTGTTTGTTTTTGTCTCACCAGGCCAGCCCGGCTGGGTTTCCCACTAACAGAGGAGGTGACAGAGCTCAGGGAGCTCATGGAGGAGGCACTGGGACTCCTCTTCATGGTGGAGCGTCTCCGAGAGGAAGCCTTGGCTTTAGCCAGGGTGCTGGGGAAGCCGATACGAGTCACCTTATGGACTGGAGCAAACAGACCATATCGCGGCAGGCACTGGAAATACCTGGAGACAACAGATAGGAAAAACAGAGGATGTCAACAACACTGATTCAGTGTAGAGGGTCCCCACTCAAAAAGGAGTGTTTCAAAGTTATTTTATGCTATTTATTCAATTCAGAGGCAACAAGAGCCAAACAAATGTTGCATATCTAAAACAATGAAAACTGACTGCAATTCTCATACTGCCCCAATAGATCCACAGATAACGCAATCTGTTCTGCACACCACACTGCCCTTTCCCACCTGGACAAAAGGAACACCTACTTAAGAATGCTGTGGGTGCTTAGGGACCCGTCAGCCAAGGTTACGCATCTTCCAGGGGTCAGAAATTGAGACTTTTAATTATAAACTAAACATCTACATAGACTCATGGATGGGTCCTAGAGATGAGCGGGTACAGGGATGGCTGCTTCTGGACAACTACCCTCCAACCTTTGCACTAACAGTCATGTACCTGCTGATCATATGGATGGGGCCCAAATACATGAGACACAGACAGCCGGTGTCTTGCCGGGGTCTCCTCTTGGTCTACAATCTGGGCCTCACAATATTGTCCTTCTATATGTTCTATGAGATGGTGTCTGCTGTGTGGCACGGGGATTATAACTTATTTTGCCAAGACACACACAGTGCAGGAGAAACCGATACCAAGATCAGAAATGTGCTGTGGTGGTACTACTTCTCCAAGCTCAGAGTTTATGGATACCTTCTTCTACATCCTACGGAAGAACAACCATCAGATCACGTTTCTGCACATCTACCACCATGCTAGCATGCTCAACATCTGGTGGTTCGTCATGAACTGGGTGCCCTGTGGTCACTCCTACTTTGGTGCCTCCCTGAACAGCTTCATCCATGTCCTGATGTACTCTTACTATGGGCTCTCTGCTGTTCCGGCCTTATCTATGGTGGAAGAAATACATCACACAAGTACAGCTGATTCAGTTCTTTTTGACCATGTCCCAGACAATATGTGCAGTCATTTGTCCATGTGATTTCCCCAGAGGGTGGCTGTATTTCCAGATATTCTATGTCGTCACACTTATTGCCCTTTTCTCAAACTTCTACATTCAGACTTACAAGAAACACCTTGTTTCATCATCAGAATGGCTCTGTTGCTTCGTTGAAAGGCCATGTGAATGGGGTGACACCCACGGAAACCATTACACACAGGAAAGTGAGGGGGGACTGAATCTTGAATACTGTTACAATCCTAACTGTAGGACATATCTACTGTATGTAATGATGCTAGGAGAGAAGGGATAATACATTTCTTCATGAGGATTACTAATGAAGAAATGTATTAGAAGAGTCTAAGCTAGTTCACTCACAAAAGACGAGGCATGTTTATCTGAAAGAGATTCCTAACATTTTGCACATCGCAACCTGTTATTATTCATATTGAATCAAAGTTCATTAGAGTTTCTAAACAAGCATAGCATAGGGAGTAAACTACAGCACAGTAACCCCAGAGATCCACTTCCTTTTAATGCTGCACAAGATGTTCAACTTTGTCTGTCTTCAGTGTGGTGGGGACAAAGCTTTAATCAACCTTGACCCATACAGAAATAATAACATATGCACTTGTCTACATGCTTGTCCATGAGGGAAAAATATATATTTGGGGGATTCTGTTTTTTAAAAGGTACTATATCTGGGTTTTTTTCTCAATATATATTTTATTTGACCACAAGGTCATACAATCATTTATAAGTATGCAAAAGAGTTGCTTAAAAAAAATGCATTAAAATACATAAGCTGTACAATATCCACATAAATAATTTGTGTTCCAAAATGGATTTGCATACAAGAAAGGAAAGATAAAAAAACAAACAGGATTGTCACTTATGGCTGAGCATTATTACCTAACATACCAGTAATAGATAGTAATCTTTTTCTTTTTTACACCATGTGTCCATATCATTCCCACCCTCCCTTCCCAATGTTCCTCAATGCCACGTTCTGACCTTATTTTCTGTTGTTTTTGTCATTATGGTTCCCGTCATGAGTATATACACACTAGTACAAATCTAAACTCAGGTACATAATCAATCTGACACCGGTTTCGGTTTCAACAAAAGAAAGAAAAGTTTGCCATGTCTTATAAAATAAAGTTGTTGATACAAAATAAGGAAAAAAATGAATGCTGTGCATTGACTACAGCTCAGTGTTGAACACTATAGTACCCTCCAAGCTCACCACTAAGCTAAGGACCCTGGGACTAAACCCCTCACTCTGCAACTGGATCCTGGACATCCTGACGGGCCGTCCCCAGGTGGTGAGGATAGGTAACAACACATCTGCCACGCTGACCCTCAACACAGGGGCCCCTCATGGGTGTGTGCTTAGTACCTTCCTGTACTCCCTGTTCACCCACGACTGCGTGGCCGCGCACGACTCAACACCATTGTTAACTTTGCCGACGACGCGACAGTGGTAGGCCTGATCACCGACGACAGTAACACAGCCTACAGGGAGGAAGTCAGAGACCTGGCAGTGTGGTGGCGGACAACAACCTCTCCTTCAACGTCAGCAAGACAAGGGAGCTGATAGTGGACTATAGGAAACGGAGGGCTGAGCTCCCCCCCATTAACATTGACGTTGCTGTAGTGGCGCGGATCAAGAGCTTCACGTTCCTCGGTGTCCACATCAATAAGGTCCTATCATGGTCCACACACCAACACAGTCGTGAAGAGGGCATGAAAACGTCTCTTCCCCCTCATGGGGTTGAAAATATTTGGCATGGGTCCTCAGATCCTCCAAGCGTTCTACAGCTGCACCATTGAGAACATATTGACTGGCTGCATCACCGCTTGGTATGGCAACTGCTTGGCGTTACAGAGTGTAGTGTGTACAGCCCAGTACATCACTGGGGCCAAGCTCCGTGCCATCCAGGACCACTATACCAGGCGGTGTCAGAGGAAGGCCCCAAAAATTGTCAAAGATTTCAGCCCCCCAGGTCACAGACTGTTATATCTGCTACCGCACGGCAAGCTTTACCCGTGCACCAAGTCTTGCACCAAAAGGCTCCTGAACAGCTTCTACCCCAAAGCCATAAGACTAATGAACAGTTCATCACATGGCCACCCGGACTATTTACATTGGCTCTATACACTCACCGGACTCTACCCACACACTCACATACTACACTGACACTCCAACACACACATACACACCACACACACACACACACTACATACTCTCACACACAAAAAACACAGACACACATGCATATTGATGACAAACACACACAAATACACTTTCACACTCTTCACATTGGCTGCTGCTACTCTGTTTATTATCTATTCTGATTGCTTAGTCACTGTTACCCCTACTACCTACATGTACATATTACCTCAATCACCTTAACTATATCGTACCCCCAGCACATTGACTCAGTACCAGTACTTGTTCTATATAGCTTCGTTATTATCATTTATTGTGGTACTATTTTATATTATATTTTTTGCTAATCTTCTTACTTTTTAACTCTGCATTGTTGAGAAAGGGCTTGTGAGTAAGTATTTCACTGTAAAGTGTGACAAATAAAATGTGATTTGATGAATTTATTTTTTACTTGCATTACACCTGAATCATAAGAGGAGGACAGGTTTTTATTCAGTATCATTATTTTAAGGCTCTCTGTCTATACGTGTGTCATAATATATCTAACCTGGTTCCAGCCACGGCTCCATCATTCTTCCCAAGAGGTTCGTCCAGCTCCACTCCACACCACTCCGCCTTGGCAAACTCTGTCTCTCCCATGAACCTCACCACCCCTGCCTTAGTACCCCCCACCTGAGAGAGAAATAGACGTGGGAGAGAGAGAGAGGTGGGTAGAGAAGGAGAAAGAGCTGTGAGTTAACACATCTGTGAGCCAGAAACACAAACATGAGCACACATACACCAACATAAACACACACAAACACACAGACAGACACACACATACCAGCACGCGGTCTCCCAGTCTTAGTTCTCTTCTGGTCTTCCTGGCTGAGTCGGTCTCAGAGAGGTTGGACATTGACCCATTGCCGGTCACGGTTCTACTCAGCGGTGTCTTGGTGCTGTTACCAGTGGTAGTAGCAGCCCCAGCAGCAGCAGAGCTAGAGGACTTGGCCCCTGTCTCGCCAGGGTTAGGCTGCCCACCATTGGCCTCCCTCTCCGGCATAGCTGTCTTGGTCAGCTTGGAGGGCCGTGTGAATATTCCTCTGCCGTCCTCACACTGGAAATACTGGACACCTGCCACCGACCCGTCGTTCTTCCCGATAGCCTCATCCAGGACGATGCCGACCCACTGGCCCGGGGCAAACTGTGTATTCCCCAGGAAGTGGACATATCCTGGCTTGTCGCCGTTGACCCACACCTTCTCCCCCACCCGGTAGTCCACTGCTCCATCCTGGGTGGGAGACTTCTCAGGGGGTACAGGCTTGGAAGCAGCTGGAAAAACAATCATCATCATCATCATCAGCAGCAGCACATACATGACGAGCCCTGCGGCTGATTCTTACCAGAGGAAGGGGAGGTGCGTGTTGGTAACCCAATTGGCCTGCTTATCTTACTGGGGGGCTTGATTCCGCTGGGCTTGCCTGTGCTCATGGTCCCTTCTCAGTCCTGGAGGGGCTTAGGCTAGGGGATACTGGAGCGGAAGCTGGGGCTGGCCTCTTGCAAGGATGGGGGGCTAGGCCTTCCTTCCCCACCACCCACCTCACTCTGCCCCACCTTGAGGCTCAGGCCTGGGAGACACAAGACACAGGATAGGTCTGCATAGATTTAATTTGGATTTTGTTTTCACAAAAATAACATGCAATTCATTATGAAGCTCATTATTGAATAATGATAATATGCAGTGATAGTTTCTGTGGTAGTATGATTATGTAATTACAATGTTTATACATCAGGAATTAGTAGGGGACTAGAGAGAGAGCAGACAGACAGACAGACAGACAGACAGACAGACAGACAGACAGACAGACAGACAGACAGACAGACAGACGGACAGACGGACAGACGGACAGACGGACAGACGGAGAGAGGGAGAGAGGGAGAGAGGGAGAGAGGGACAAAGAGAGAGGGGGGGAAGAGATGAAGAGAGAAGGGGACAGAAAAGGAGAGACCCACAAAGCAACAGCTCAGTTTAAGGTCAAACACAATGGACAGGAAGTCAAGACATTTTAAACCGAACCAGCAGCATTTCACTTTTTAAATTGAACCTTTATTTAACTAGGCAAGTCAATTAATACAGCTACCCCCTACTTTTTTCAATTTCTGCCTGAAGACATACCCAAATCTAACTGCCTGTAGCTCCGGCTCAGAACCAAGGATATGCATATTCTTGATTTCATTTGAAAGAAAACACTCTGAAGTTTGTGTAAATGTGAATTGAATGTAGGAGAATATAACACAATATATCTGGTTTAGATAATACAATGAAAAAAAACATGTTTTTTCATTTTTATTGTTGTATCATCATCTTTAAAATGAACAAGACAAAACAAACATAGGATGATGCGGACAATTTCAGTGAAAAACATAAGAGGGCAACAGTACTTGTGCAAAGTTTCAGAATGATAACTTCCAAAATGAGTGTGCTACATGACATTTATCATGAAGTCACCCAGGTGTCCCACACAAGTAGCCCAAATGTACCCAAGTGACCAAATTGGTGAAGTTATACATTTTGAATGGAATAACTATATACAAAATACCAAAATGGCATTCTAACACACCCCCCACAAAAATTTAGAAAAAAACAAGAAAAAAAATACAGTGGGGCAAAAAAGTATTTAGTCAGCCACGAATTGTGCAAGTTCTCCCACTTAAAAAGATGAGAGAGGCCTGTAATTTTCATCATAGGTACACTTCAACTATGAGGAAGAAAATCCAGAAAATCACATTGTAGGATTTTTAATGAATTTATTTGCAAATTATGGTGGGAAATAAGTATGAAACCAAATGAATCAATGAAACCAAACATGACTGGAAAAGTCACGTTTAGTGTGTGTATTTACATCGAAAAAGGAATGAGACGGAATTCACGACACAAAATGTTTTGTGTTAGGCTATAAAAATGGATTTTATCAAACAAAAGACCATTCATTGTGTAACAATGAGCATTGGGATTGCAAACTGAGGAAGATCGTCAAAGGTAAACAATTTATTTTATTGCAGTTTGTGATTTTGTTACGCCTCTGCTGGTTGAAATAGTTGTTTTTTATGGGGCTCTATCCTCAGATAATCACATCGTATTCTTTCACAGTAAATCCTTTTTTAAATCTGACAACACAGTTGGATTAGCAAGATTCTAGGCCTTGGAAACATGAGACACTTGTATTTTCATGAATGTTTAATATGACTATTTATGTAGAGATCACCGTGTGTTGTCGAATTTCATCCCGCTAACTAACGGGTTCAGGGCACAGAGAGGTTAAGAACAAATTCTTATTTTCAATGACAGCCTAGGAACAGTGGGTTAACTGCCTTGTTCAGGGGCAGAACAACAGATTTGTACCTTGTCAGCTCAGGGATTTGAACTTGCAACCTTCCGGTTACTGGCCCAACGCTCAAACCACTAGGCTACCTTCCGACCCCACTTACAAGGTACACACACACAATCAGGAAAAAGCATCATTATAACTACATTGTACTTCTGGAATGGTGCTTGTTACAGGACAGACCTGACTAGTGGCTAAGATATCTGTCCAGAATGACATGACTAAACGGCCTTAAACAAAGCAGAGTAGACATCCTATATCTAAGGAGGCTCAGAGAGATGCTCCAGTCCCATCTCTCATTCAGTCAGGGTTTACCTGGGAAACATTGGTCACTTGTTCTCTGTCTTCCCTATGGGGGGAAAGACACTATAGGAACTGTCTGAATCTTGGACGCAGCTCAACACTAGTTTAACCACAGTCAGGTCTATCATTGCTTCAATTAGGCCAATGGCTTGCATTTACAGCTGAAGTCAGAAGTTTACATATGTATACATTTAACTATAACTATAAATAATTGAATTCTACCCTGTTTCACTATATCTGATTAATAATGTCAGTTCATAAGAAAGAGGTTATGTAGCATGGACAGGGGTTAATTAAAAATGATAACCAATATGGAAGAAGGAATGTATGTGTGTACTGGAAGAAAGCAAAGAGACTCCTTAACCTGTGTTTGAACCTACCCAGCTATAACTCTGTGGAGATAAAATAAGACAGCGAGAGCCCCTCCAGGTTTTCTGTATCTGGGGGGACTGGAACTGTCAGTAAAGTCCTGTCCCCTGACATTGGGGCTCTATAACAGGCCGGTAAGCACCCCAGGTTGACAGGAACGGTGACTAGATCCAACCGACATTGCTTTTCCCAGTCTTCAAGACGAAGGTCAGTAGCCTTTATTCTCGAATTTGGGGGGAATGTATTGAGATATCTTTGATTTGATATTCTAAAAATGTTTAGAATTGATCCATAATAGGAGCTTCATTATTCCAAACAGATTTATGGGGTTTTGTATGACCAATATACACAGGGTTTTGTATGACCGATACACACAGTTGTAGCAGGTCCGCGATGACCTGAGGTAAGGTGCGCTACCATAAATAAAACTAAACTTAATAACAGAGGCCCGTTCGCCCGAGATTAAGCCGGGATACTAAATGGGTGCTGACGGACGTCTTGTACAAATAATAACTAACAGGATAACTTAACCTACTCAACACTTGGATAGTGTCCAAAAAGGAGGAGAGTGAAGCCTAAAGTAGTGGAGTGAGATACGAGATATTGGTGTACTTTAAAAGCCCTCCGACACAACCCGAAATAAGAGGTTAACTAGGGATTTATGACTCCTGGGTAATAACTTATAGGTAAGACCTAATGTCCGATTGACAGTCAACGCTATAGATAAAGTTTCCAGAAAAGAGACACACATAGTCAGACAGGAGAGAAACTATAGTAACTAGGTAACGGTAAACAACACATACATACATCATATAAATACATACACATTGTGAGCATAGAGGTTAAAAATAGGTTAAAAATACACAGAGGTAGTATCGACATACACATGAATTGTGAGAGACCTCAAAGGAGGTCCCGGAATTAACCAGGGATGAGAGGTAAATCTAATGCCCAAAATGGAGAAAGAAGTACAAATTTGAGAGTCCAGATGTAGAAAATGTTGAATTAATGATAAAGCAAATGCATAAGGCATGCAGAGATAATATAGGGAAATAGACAGAGTAGAGGGGCTAGACACTGCTAGGGTGTGGTTGTCTGAAGCCAGAAAAAGAGAGCAAATAGACAGGAGTCGAATAATTATTGCTACTCTAGAGAAAGTTGAGAGAAGTGTATAGAGACAGTCAAAAGGAAGGTGTAGATGGTCAAGGGATCCCAGAAAAGAAGGTTATAAGATAAGGGGACATACAAAGAGAACGAGAGAGAGAGAATAAGGAGAATCCTCACTGGGGAAAAGCTTGGACCTTTGAATTAGGGCTATTTTCTGGGAATTATCTCGGTGCCAGAGTTTGCGACTACAGACAATTATAATAATAGGGTTGTTGGCGGGGAGGCTCCGTCATTCCAATAGTGATGGTGGTTCAGTGGTTAAATAGGTGCTTTCTAAGCTTGAGACCTGAGTTTTGCTTCCCAGTAAATGCTCTGACTAAAATAATAATAAAGTTTTTGATTGTAATTAAACTATTTGTATGTTTTGCCTGGAAAGATACGGTCGTTAGTGTTTGTATAAGATATAAATAGAACTTTCTTAATAGATTGTTTAGGTTAAATTGAAAGACCAATCCATTCTAAATAATAGTGGGGTGATTTCGTTGGAATACGCAGTCTTGCCTAAATAGCCCGCTGGAATAACGTATTGGGAATGGAGTCGTATTTAAAATGCTGAATCATAGAAGAGACAGTTACCTAAATCTAATGAATTCTAAATAACAACGAAGAGATAATTACGATAGAGTTGTGCCCATCAAAATGTTATTATTCTTATGGATTGAATGACATACGTTATACATTTTGCGAAGTACATGGTACGTTTACATTTTGGAATAGAGAAATTTGGAACGTTTGGTTTTACTTTTACGATAGGATTAAAGCAGAACTCAGTTGGAGTAGGGGGTATATTTTTGCCTAGAGGCAGGAATAAGAAAGTTAGTTGTAGTGTTGGCTACTAATTTTCAGGGTAAGTTGCTAGAGGCAGGTTGATTTGTTGCGTGATAATGTAAAACTGCGTCATTACGTTGAATACACAATAACGTTACTCAAATTGATTTGACCGTTGTTCAGGTACACTCTTTTCTGTACTTCTGGCAGTACAATTTTGATTAAGAGATGTTGAATTATATTGTAAGTTCTATTCAAGATCCATTTGTGATAAATTGGGTTTGGCTTATCGAACCCGTACTACTGCTGCTGCAGTCAGCCAACAATGATTTGCAATTCTGAAGTTACTGCTGCCTGGGCACGGGCTGAGCGCCTGTTGCTGACATCACTCACAATGCACTTTTGCAGCCAGGCAATGAGTTTGTGACTGAGGGTGACAGAGAAAATTGTTTGTGTCATTTAGAGGGAAAATGCGTGCATTATAGCTTTGAGTCACTTTTCAAAAGTTGCTAAAAGTTCCAAATTCATTTTAAAAAGTAGCTGAATATTGTCAGGGTAGTCTGAAAAGATGCTAAAACTAGCAACAAAAAACTAGCTTTGTCCTTGTCGGAGAGAAGGAGGGACATTTAAGACACTATGACGAAATGTGATCAGATAAAATAGCCTTCTAGCTGTGCATGCGTTTCTACTTGAGCTCTACATACACATTCCAGAATCATTTAGTTCTTAATGAACACAATTATTTTGTTAATGTTCAAACAAGTTGGCCATAATTAATACCTTTCCATTAGTGTACAGTTACTGTGCCTCCCAATACCTAGAATGTTGTATTCAAATCTGCAGCTAAAATCTTAATTGAAAGGTTTTGGAGATATTGAAAACTTTTTGGAGCAGTGGCTTCTTCCTTGCTGAGCGGCATTTCAGGTTATGTCGATATAGGACTCGTTTTACTGTGGATATACAGTGGGGGGAAGTATTTAGTCAGCCACCAATTGTGCAAGTTCTCCCACTTAAAAAGATGAGGCCCGTAATTTTCATCACAGGTACACTTCAACTATGACAGACAAAATTAGGAGAAAAAAATCCAGAAAAACACATTGTAGGATTTTTAATTAATTTACTTGCAAATTATGGTGGAAAATAAGTATTTGGTCACCTACAAACAAGCAAGATTTCTGGCTCTCGCAGACCTGTAACTTCTTCTTTAAGAGGCTCCTCTGTCCTCCACTCGTTACCTGTATTAATGGCACCTGTTTGAACTTGTTATCAGTATAAAAGACACCTGTCCACAACCTCAAACAGTCACACTCCAAACTCCACTATACACACGTGTGTGTAACAGTATAACTTTAGACCGTCCCCTCGCCCATACCCGGGCACGAACCAGGGACCCTCTGCACACATCAACAACAGTCACCCACAAAGTATCGTTACCCATCGCTCCACTAAAGCCGCAGCCCTTGCAGGGCAAGGGGAACCACTACTTCAAGGTCTCAGAGCAAGTGACGTCACCGATGGATTGAAACGCTATTTAGCGCGAACCACCGCTAACTAAGCTAGCCGTTTCACATCCGTTACACTCACCCCCTTTTGACCTCCTCCTTTTCCGCAGCAACCAGTTATCCGGGTCAACAGCATCAATGTAACAGTATAACTTTAGACCGTCCCCTCGCCCATAACCGGGCGCGAACCAGGAACCATCTGCACACATCAACAACAGTCACCCACGAAGCATCGTTACCCATCGCTCCACAAAAGCCGCGGCCCTTGCAGAGCAAGGGGAACTACTACTTCAAGGTCTCAGAGCAGGTGACGTCACCGATTGAAACACTATTTAGCTCGCACCACCGCTAACTAAGCTAGCCGTTTCACATCCGTTACATGTGTATAAGGTAGTAGTTTTGGAATTGTTAGGTTAGATTACTCGTTGGTTATTACTGCATTATCGGAACTAGAAGCACAAGCATTTCACTACACTCGCATTAACATCTACTAACCATTTACATTTACATTTACATTTAAGTCATTTAGCAGACGCTCTTATCCAGAGCGACTTACAAATTGGTGCATTCACCTTATGACATCCAGTGGAACAGCCACTTTACAATAGTGCATCTAAATCTTTTAGGGGGGTGAGAAGGATTACTTATCCTATCCTAGGTATTCCTTAAAGAGGTGGGGTTTCAGGTGTCTCCGGAAGGTGGTGATTGACTCCGCTGTCCTGGCGTCGTGAGGGAGTTTGTTCCACCATTGGGGGCCAGAGCAGCGAACAGTTTTGACTGGGCTGAGCGGGAACTGTACTTCCTCAGTGGTAGGGAGGCGAGCAGGCCAGAGGTGGATGAACGCAGTGCCCTTGTTTGGGTGTAGGGCCTGATCAGAGCCTCGAGGTACTGAGGTGCCGTTCCCCTCACAGCTCCGTAGGCAAGCACCATGGTCTTGCAGCGGATGCGAGCTTCAACTGGAAGCCAGTGGAGAGAGCGGAGGAGCGGGGTGACGTGAGAGAACTTGGGAAGGTTGAACACCAGACGGGCTGCGGCGTTCTGGATGAGTTGTAGGGGTTTAATGGCACAGGCAGGGAGCCCAGCCAACAGCGAGTTGCAGTAATCCAGACGGGAGATGACAAGTGCCTGGATTAGGACCTGCGCCGCTTCCTGTGTGAGGCAGGGTCGTACTCTGCGGATGTTGTAGAGCATGAACCTACAGGAACGGGCCACCGCCTTGATGTTAGTTGAGAACGACAGGGTGTTGTCCAGGATCACGCCAAGGTTCTTAGCGCTCTGGGAGGAGGACACAATGGAGTTGTCAACCGTGATGGCGAGATCATGGAACGGGCAGTCCTTCCCGGGAGGAAGAGCAGCTCCGTCTTGCCGAGGTTCAGCTTGAGGTGGTGATCCGTCATCCACACTGATATGTCTGCCAGACATGCAGAGATGCGATTCGCCACCTGGTCATCAGAAGGGGGAAAGGAGAAGATTAATTGTGTGTCGTCGGCATAGCAATGATAGGAGAGACCATGTGAGGTTATGACAGAGCCAAGTGACTTGGTGTATAGCGAGAATAGGAGAGGGCCTAGAACAGAGCCCTGGGGGACACCAGTGGTGAGAGCGCGTGGTGAGGAGACAGATTCTCGCCACGCCACCTGGTAGGAGCGACCTGTCAGGTAGGACGCAATCCAAGCGTGGGCCGCGCAAGAGATCCCCAACTCGGAGAGGAGGATCTGATGGTTCACAGTATCGAAGGCAGCCGATAGGTCTAGAAGGATGAGAGCAGAGGAGAGAGAGTTAGCTTTAGCAGTGCGGAGCGCCTCCGTGATGCAGAGAAGAGCAGTCTCAGTTGAATGACTAGTCTTGAAACCTGACTGATTTGGATCAAGAAGGTCATTCTGAGAGAGATAGCGGTAGAGCTGGCCAAGGACGGCACGTTCAAGAGTTTTGGAGAGAAAAGAAAGAAGGGATACTGGTCTGTAGTTGTTGACATCGGAGGGATCGAGTGTAGGTTTTTTCAGAAGGGGTGCAACTTTCGCTCTCTTGAGGACGGAAGGGACGTAGCCAGCGGTCAGGGATGAGTTGATGAGCAAGGTGAGGTAAGGGAGAAGGTCTCCGGAAATGGTCTGGAGAAGAGAGGAGGGGATAGGGTCAAGCGGGCAGGTTGTTGGGCGGCCGGCCGTCACAAGACGCGAGATTTCATCTGGAGAGAGAGGGGAGAAAGAGGTCAGAGCACAGGGTAGGGCAGTGTGAGCAGAACCAGCGGTGTCGTTTGACTTAGCAAACGAGGATCGGATGTCGTCGACCTTCTTTTCAAAATGGTTGACGAAGTCATCTGCAGAGAGGGAGGAGGGGGGGGGAGGATTCAGGAGGGAGGAGAAGGTGGCAAAGAGCTTCCTAGGGTTAGAGGCAGATGCTTGGAATTTAGAGTGGTAGAAAGTGGCTTTAGCAGCAGAGACAGAGGAGGAAAATGTAGAGAGGAGGGAGTGAAAGGATGCCAGGTCCGCAGGGAGGCGAGTTTTCCTCCATTTCCGCTCGGCTGCCCGGAGCCTTGTTCTGTGAGCTCGCAATGAGTCGTCGAGCCACGGAGCGGGAGGGGAGGACCGAGCCGGCCTGGAGGATAGGGGACATAGAGAGTCAAAGGATGCAGAAAGGGAGGAGAGGAGGGTTGAGGAGGCAGAATCAGGAGATAGGTTGGAGAAGGTTTGAGCAGAGGAAAGAGATGATAGGATGGAAGAGGAGAGAGTAGCGGGGGAGAGAGAGCGAAGGTTGGGACGGCGCGATACCATCCGAGTAGGGGCAGTGTGGGAAGTGTTGGATGAGAGCGAGAGGGAAAGGGATACAAGGTAGTGGTCGGAGACTTGGAGGGGAGTTGCAATGGGGTTAGTGGAAGAACAGCATCTAGTAAAGATGAGGTTGAGCGTATTGCCTGCCTTGTGAGTAGGGGGGGAAGGTGAGAGGGTGAGGTCAAAAGAGGAGAGGAGTGGAAAGAAGGAGGCAGAGAGGAATGAGTCAAAGGTAGACGTGGGGAGGTTAAAGTCGGCCAGAACTGTGAGAGGTGAGCCGTCCTCAGGAAAGGAGCTTATCAAGGCATCAAGCTCATTGATGAACTCTCCGAGGGAACCTGGAGGGCGATAAATGATAAGGATGTTAAGCTTGAAAGGGCTGGTAACTGTGACAGCATGGAATTCAAAGGAGGCGATAGACAGATGGGTATCAGCAGTGTTATCTGTGGTGATCCATGTTTCCGTCAGTGCCAAGAAGTCGAGGGACTGGAGGGAGGCATAGGCTGAGATGAACTCTGCCTTGTTGGCCGCAGATCGGCAGTTCCAGAGGCTACCGGAGACCTGGAACTCCACGTGGGTCGTGCGCGCTGGGACCACCAGACCAACCGTGTGTATGTGACAAATACATTTGATTTGCATAGGCACGCATAGGAACGCAGAGCATTCTAAATAAGAGTCCCTTCCTGATTGGATTTTTCTCAGGCTTTCGCCTGCAATATCAGTTCTGTTATACTCACAGAAAATATTTTTACAGTTTTGGAAACCTTAGAGTGTTTTCTATCCTAAGCTGTCAATTATATGCATATTCTAGCATCTTGTCCTGACAAAATAGCCTGTTTACTTTGGGAATGTTATTTTTCAAAAAATGAAAATAGTGCCCCCTAGTTCCAAGAGGTTAATAGAACTGCGGAAAAACAGTGAACCGACAGGCAGGGACGAAGGACACTGTCTACCGCTGTACGGCTAGCTAGCTACCGTTGTCGCCCCAGCCCTATGTGGGGTTTATCTGCGGCTGGCATCCAACGTTATTGTGCATTGACGCCACCTAATGTACTGGAGTTCTCCCGTCCTAGCTTAAAAATCTACCAATATTAGTATAAAGAGGGGTTTGTGTAGATGCTGGAATGTAGGAACGTCTGGAATTGCAGGCTGCAATTGCACGGTTCTCCCTGCATGGTGATTTAGTTTAGTTTAGTTTATTTTATTTTTACAGGGACAGTGCACATTAATCCACGTTTCAGTAAAAGTGCCGGTTTTAGCCAGCCGGCTAATTTTCAACCGCAGTCCCTGGGCAGGTTATTAAAAAAAATTACAAAATAGACAATAGCACCATAGACATAGCAACATAGGACAAGCAAGACATAGCATACAGACAGAGCAACATAGGACAAGCAAGACGTAGCATACAGACAGAGCAACATAGAACAAAAAGCAGCAAGACAAAATTCATAAAAGCAACAAAGTGTTTCCACACCTCACAAGCTACAGACAACAGACAACATGGAAAGCGGCAACACACAGCTAGGGACCATGTTCACAAATCTGATTGACCTTTAGCCATGTCTTCAAGCATTTTGTGAAAGTGTGATATGTGGTGCAGTTATGTGTGTCTGATGGCAGTGTATTCCAGACATGGGAAGCTCTCACAGAGAATGCAGATTTACTAAAGGTGCTTTTCCTTAGGGGAACTATACAGTCACCTCTCATGGCAGACTTTGTGGATCTGCTGCCATATGTCTGGGTTTTCTGTTTAACAAAAATATTGAGTGGAGGGGGAGCCAGGCCATTAAGGATCTTGAATACAAGACATGCGTCGGTGTATTGCACAAGATTTTTCCAACTCAAGAGCTCATGTTTTCTAAGGATGTGACAATGATGATGGCTATTGGGCTTCCTATCAAGCACTTTGAGAGCCTGTTTGTAGACAGACTGAATAGGTTTTAATGTTGTACAGCAAGCTTGGGCCCAACTAGTCAAGCAGTATGTTAAGTGGGGAGTATCATAGATTTGAAGTACAGTTTTGCTACCTCTGTAGTCAAACAATTTCGTATAAATCGGAAATTAGCTAGATTGAATTTAGTTATTTGAATTACCTTTTTCACATGCTTTTTAAAAGAGAGGTTGGAATCAAGTATGATGCCAAGGTACTTAAAATCAGATACCACCTGGAGCTTCTCCCCTGACACATAGACATCTGGCTCAGTAGCATCTGTTGCCCTCTTTGTGAAGAACATGCAAACAGTTTTTTTTCACATTGAGATGCAAACACGAGTCACTGAGCCACTTTGTAACCTGGAGTAGTGAGTTCTTGTGCAGCTTGTTGTTTGCTCTTTGCATGCACATATATCACTGTATCATCTGCATACATTTGAACTTCAGACCCAGTACATACAGAAGGCAGATCATTAATGTACAGGCTGAACAGGAGGGGCCCCAGTATTGACCCTTGGGGCACGCCAACATCATAGTTACGAGTGGGCGACAGCTCATTGCTCACTCTGACACACTGAGTTCTGCCTTCAAGGTATGATTTCATCCATCTCAAGGCATCAGGGGAAAAGTTGAACTTGGACAATTTTGTGATGAGAATCTCATGGTTAACAGTATCAAAAGCCTTCCTTAGGTCCAGAAACACAGCCCCAACAGCACCCCCTTTGTCCATCTTGGACTTCACATTTTCCAGAAGAAATCAGTTGGCCGTTTCTGTGGAGTGTTTCGCTCTGAAGCCAAACTGCATGGAGTGTAATGTGAAGGGGCTGTTGTTGAGGTGGGCAATCAGTTGTTCTGCTACACACTTTTCAACAACCTTTGACACCACAGGTAGTAAGTATACTAATGGGCCTGTAGTTACTCACGTCAGCAGGGTCGCCTGATTTAAAGATGGCCGTTATTATGGCCGACTTCCATACCCTTGGAAACACACCGAGACCAATAGATGTGTTGGTGACCTTAGTAATGGGGCCAATGAGTGACTCTTTGTAGTTTTTAAGAAAGGTAGAGTCCATCCCAAACACATATTTGGCTTTAGAGTTCTTTAGTGAGCTAATCACCTTGTTCACCTTTGACTCAGAAACCTCCCTTATGATGAAGATAGGTTGAGTGTCATTCACTAGCACTGAGCCCAAGAAATCAGTGGAGGGGTTCTGTGTCAGTACCCTGACAGAGTCAATAAAGTAGGAATTGAAGGCTGTTGCTATTTCGACTGCATCCTGTGTTATTCACCATGATTTCTAGTCTTTTTGCAGTGTTACTATGGTCTTTCCCTGTTAACTTTTTTAGATTCTCCCATATCAATTTAGAATTTCCCTTTGCTTCACCAATTATGTTAATAAAAAAGTTTGCCTTGGCCTGTCTGATTTCTTTTATCACCTTATTTCTCAACATGGTAAACCTACGTCTGTCATGCTCTAATTTAGATTTTAGGGCTGTTTTTATAGCATAATCTCGTTCTTTCATCAATTTCCAGATTTCTCCATTTAGCCAAGGAAGAGTGCTCTTTTGGCCAGGTTTGGATTTGATTTTCTTTAGGAAGCCATTTATTGTAGTCTGGATTGTGGATAGAAAAACCTGACTATCAGCTTCCACGTCTGTATAGGACAAGAGATCATTCCAGTTTATTCCCTTAATTGCTTTTTCAAAATAGTTTAATTCACTCTTAGGTATTCTGAGTTGATCCGGCTTTCTAACAGTAGAGAGGTTAAACCTGCTCTTAGACAGCTTTCTGGCTATAAGTGTCAGATTATGATCAGACAGCCCAGTAACCATATTGAATGATTTAGTCACTCTCTCTGGTTTATTACTGAACACCAAACCAATCTGTGTTTTAGAGCAACAAGTCACCCTGGTTGGCCCTTTAACTAGCTGTGTAAGGTCAAAGGTATTAGTGATCCGTTTGAGGGTTTTCCTACAACACTTGTCTTCATAATTAATGTTAAAATCTCCCATTAAGATTACCTCTTTCCCAAAATCACATTCCCTAAGTATGGTATTAAACTGATCAAAAAACACACTTTTGGTGGAAGGTGGCCTATACATTCCAATGAGGGTAAACGACATTTGGGGAGACAGTGTAACGTTCAGGCCGATACATTCTAGTTCATTATCACATGACCACTCAATTTGTTTACATCGGATATGTTCTTCAATGTAAATCATCACACCCCCCTCCTCTTCCTTCAATCCTGTCTCTCCTGAAAACATTGTAGCCAGGCACAATCAAAGCAGCATATGGAGAGTGTTTATGGAGCCATGTCTCTGAGAGGCAGAGAAAGTCAAGGTTGGAGTCCGTGAGTAGATGTTGAATTTGATCACTTTTTGGAATGACACTACGAATGTTCAAGTGCCCCCCTAGTAGTCCCTTGGGCTTAGCTCGACTTAGACACACCTAGACAGGGACGCTCCTCCCCCTCGGTGTTAGAACAAAACAATTCTAGTATGATGCTGTCAAATAGAGCTGTTATTGTCTCTGGCTGCTATTAACTCTGTATAACCACTCTCCAGATTGTAATACACGTATTATAACACATGAATATTGAAACAACGCCAAGTTAACCGTTACTTTTAAGCTTATCTGCTGATAAGAAAAAGTAAGATAATGTAGGCACTCACTACTGTAAGTCGCTCTGGATAAGAGCGTCTGCTCAATGACTAAAATCTAAAATGATGATCTTGTAACGATTCTTGTCCTCCTCTTCTGACGAGGAGGAGTAGTAAGAAGGATCGGAGGACCAATGTGCAGCTTGGTAAGTGTTCATATCTTTTAATTAAGTAATAGAACACTTGAACAAAACAATAAACGACCAACGAACAGTCCCGTAAGGTGAATGACAAAAAACACTAAACAGGAAAATAAACACCCACAGGTGGAAAAAGACTACCTAAGTATGATTCTCAATCAGAGACAACTAACGACACCTGCCTCTGATTGAGAACCATACCAGGCCAAACGCAACATAGAAAAACGAACATAGACAACCCACCCAACTCACGCCCTGACCATACAAAGACATAAATAAAATAACTAAGGTCAGAACGTGACAGATCTTACCATAGCATAGGTGTGTCTAAGTCAAATAGATAGACAGTGGTCCAAGTAATGATTGGGGAATGGCTTGCTATTGCTAGTCAAATATCTAGCTAGCTGACCAAAGCATCAGTTACAGGACAGCTTTACTGAAGATGGATACAACTTGCCTTTGCTGACCTCAATTTACGATGAGTTCAGTCTCTCCAAGCAGGTGCATCTCTCCTCATCCCAGTCTACACCCACACTCTTTGCAACTGTCCATAATGGCTATAAGTAATCTAGCTATATGGCTCTTGAGTGATGATATTGATAGATATTAGATATGTTACTTAATAGTTTCTGTTCGCTGGGTATTTACTGCTAGCCACCAGCTGGTTAGAACAGAGGAGGAATGATGGCATATCCTGGTCTGAATGTGACTGACGCCTGCTTGGCTAGCTGACACACCTAGCGCGAGCTGCAACATTATTGAGCAATTTTGATAAATTGAAAGGTATGTTATATGCTCTCATCCACTTATGTATTGTATGGGAGAATAATCACTTGCGGAGATAACTAGCTAGCTAACCCGCTACGCACTTCTGCTTTGGACCAGTGGAAATAATTCCCGATGCCTTCGCTTCTTTCCCTCCCTGTCGGAATTTCGGTGGCTAGCTTAGGCAGCTTTCCATTGCATAAAAAGAAAAACAATGGGCATATGCGTGTTATGTAAAAACATATATTGCTTACCTGAAGCGTTGTCGACAAATCACTGTTTGTTTTGATCGAAACGATTAAGATAACCAGGTTGACGCTGCAGTAAGCCCGACAATATCCAAACCCTGCGCCGCTAGTTTTCTTGAGCATTCAGCCCTTCCCCCGACTGACGTCAGTCGAAGCATCCTCTCTCGTTTGACAGTCTGAACTTTCTCACTCCATCCATCCACTACTGTGTTATTTCCACAGGCATAATAAACATAGCCCAAATATAATCAAAGGGTGTGTTAAATGTAGAGTGATCCCTACAATCATGTTGTAATTATTATAAAACAACAATCAATGAAATATGCTTTTATGCAAACACTTAAATATTCCACATTATCTGTGATCTTTTTTACAACACTTATTCATGCATTGCTGAGCACTTATAAAACCCTAGACAACCTCACAAAGCACATTTGTATCACTTGGAAAGTCATTGTATTCGACAAGTAAGCCTTTCATTGAAAATAATCCCTCTCGAAATATTTTGTGGAAATCACAATTCATTCACAAATAATTTACTTTAATCATAAGCATATAAAAAAACGGATCAAAGACAAACTATTGTAAATATGAAATACTACATGAATGATTACCGTGTTAAACAGCATGCAAATTGTTAATTGTTCAAACCTATTTATTTGTACTCTCAGCTATCGAACATCAACATAACATTTGGTTGTTGGCTATATACAGCAACCAACAGCAACAAACAGCAATATATACAGCAACAAAAATGATTATCTTTCATGTTAAAATAGGCATTCTTCTCTGCAGACGCCTATCCACCTCCATAGCCTTCACGTCTGGTTCGAGATTCGTCACTGACCATGTTTACATGCACACCAATATCCCTTTGTTATTCGGGATACTCAAGTATTCTGTTTTTGAGTTGATGCATGCCTGGGATATGCTGATCGAAGATGGGATACTGTGACACGCAAACATTTGATCCCGTTTACTGTTGTTTTTGCCGCCTTCGCAGGCTCAGTTTCGCATATCATGGAGTGTTGTGTGATGATGATATTTTCATCTGATTGTCAAACAAATCACTTCAAAATGTAGACTACCTGCGCAGTTCGAGCCACTATAATTACGTAATAATTTTGCCTATAATTAATTTACTATCATTTACTACTGGCTACTTTCACCCCTAATTTTAACACGTTTCTGCTTATAATTTTCGACATTTGGTAAACCATATTATAATTTCCGACATTTGGTAGGACATTGTCAACAGTTTGATACATGCAGCTTCTCTTCTGTCATAACCTTTTGCCCCAGAAGACTAAATAATGGAGTGGTCACCAGAATAATGTCTCGCATCGATAGAATTAATGCATTAGTAATCTAGTTAACACCGGTAAAGTTGTCTGTTTCGTTTAGGGACTGGGGAGAAAACTCCTAAAAACCTAAAAAAGTGTTAAGATTGGTCCTGTGCAAAATGTCCAAATGTCATCAGTTTGACCGTTTTTAAGGAAATGATAAGCTGAGAAAAACTACACAATATGTTTCTGATAAGACTTCAGTTCGTCTTGGCTGCATATTTTATTTCGTTGAAATACCATCTGCTTGCATAACAGTGTCAAAGATAACACATTACAAGCACATTAACATTTTCTCAAGAGATGCTGAAATAAATCAATTATATTTCTCCACTTCTGTTCCCTAGACAAAATGTACATTTGAGTTATAATTTCACTGCAAGATATGCATATTTCTGCCGGAGTTAATATTATATTACTCTGCATGTGAGAGGTTACAGGCTTACAGTCAGTGTCCATATTTCAGATACTATTCCATTTAACCCATATACTTAAATTAGGAATATTATGTTTATTCATGTTTAAACGGATACTCCTGACTGGGATATCAAAGGTGCATGTAAACAGCTTGTCCCGAACAAGACCTTAATCAGGATATGAGCTACTGTCTGGAATACTGTGCACATGTAAACGTGGTCACTGACAGATAACAATATTCCACTAGAACAGGAACATCAATTAGATTGAGCCGCAGGCTGATTTATTCTTGAGCATGGTCAGGGGGCCAGAACATAATTATAAATAAAACAATCATTTCAAACCTTGCTTACATTTACATATGATCCCATATATATTGTATTTGTCTTTAATGTGTGGGAATTCTTTGGAACAGATATCCATAATTAAAATCACTTGCTTTATTTTTGCTGGTGTTTTTACAATATTTTATGTCCAACAACAATAACTCCAAAAAATAAAATATCTATATAGATTTGTTTTGCTCAGAAAACTTGGGGGGGGCAAATAAATTCACCTGTGGGCCACCAGTTGGGGAACCCTGCACTAGGAGTAGAAATAACCACAGAGTCAGATACTTCTGGGTCCATATTCACAAAGGGTCTCAATGTATGAGTGCTGATCTAAGATCAGTTTTGTATTTTAGACCACAATGAATAAGACTTACTCTGAGACACTTTGCGAGTACATGCCCAGGCCCAGATCCTGGATCAGTGGTTAGAAGTGACTAACTACCACTTCAGATCCTCCCTGATACTGTGTTCGGACTGCAGATCCCGCTCCCATTCACAGGCGAGGCTGACTGTTCCTCCTCCTCTTTCCTCCCTAGCAGTCTGTTGAACAGCTTTAGGAAGATCCCGTTGAAGGCCGGGCTGGAAAAGTAGTATACGATGGGGTTCAGCACGCTGTTGAAGTAGGTGAAACACACAGAGGTGTAGAATGCCAGATTGGCCTCTTGGAAATACCGGCATTCGTTGTACCAGGCCTTGAGGATCCACACAGCGATCCGAGACACCGTACTGGGGAAGAAGCAAATGATGAAGATGAGTGCCACGGCCATGACGAACTGCACCGCCCGCTTGATCTTCCCTCTGGTGTCAAGCGTCTTGCTCTTCAGCTGCCAGGTTATGCAGACGGTGCAGAAGGTGACGATGGTGGTTGGAAGAAAGAACTGGATTACGTAGAAGGTGTTGTGCCACGTAGACAGCGGGCTGAAGCCCATACAGATGTTGAAGCTCTCGCACTGAGTCCGGTTGTTGCGGTAGAAGAAGTGTTCATTGGCCAGCAGGTACCCGGTTGCAGCGATGATCAGGCCCCACAGGCCCAGAGACACCCACAGAGCATAGTTCAGGCCCATCCGGTTGATCTTGTTCATAGGGTGAACGATCTTGAAGTAACGGTCTACGGCCACCGCAGTAAGGAAGAAGATACCAGCGGCACGGTTGGCCGCCAACAGGAACAGCATAAGCCGGCACAGGACATCACCATGGATCCAGTGTTTGCCACGTCTGTAGTAGTCGGCTCTGAAGGGCAGACAGAACAGTACGATGGAGTCAGCCACGGCAAGGTGTGTGAGGTAAACAGAGTTGGGCTTCCAGGTGTCCATGTGGAAGATAAACATCCACAGAGCCACAATGTTCCCCATCAGCCCGAACATGAACTCCAGCACCAGGATAGGAGGCAGGACCAGGTCCAGAATGGGAGATTCGAAGGCGCAGCAGTTGTCGTCCATAGTAGTGAAGTTCGCCATGGGTCAAACGATACGCTATGGACTAGAGAGCGCCTGTGTGCAACTTTGCTCCCCTCTGAAGAGTCAACCTGGAGATAGGGTGTACTACGCACCTCATGGGATCAGGGATTTTATTGTTTGTGCTCATGCAAACAAGCTTCCAGCGCCAACAACTTGGAGAGTGTGTGTACGTAGTGTGTTCTCTCTTGTGGGGTGCTATTTGTCCATAGGGAAATGGCTCTGCGTGTGTACACTAACAGCCCAGGGATTATGGCTTCATTATAAAACTATTATGCTGGTGGAAATATTATACTCATGGGTATATAAGGGACATCAAAGGGTTCCCAGAAAACAACAATAAAGGTCACAAACAGGGTCATGTTCAGTAGGCACGAAATGGAAAACACTCAGAATGAAGATGTTTCAAAGTGAGGTACTCTCAGGACTTGACCTGTACCAATGTATTTTTATCATTGTTTTAGGACAGTGGTTCCCAACCAAGGATACTAGGACCACTGGGGGTACTTGGCCTATCCACAGGATGTATTTGAGAAGACTCATTAGACCATAGACTTACTGGTAAAATGCCAGAGTGGATGACCCTGCCCCTTGCCCACAGAATGACCACAGATGTGTCTTATGAAATTAAATTACACAAAGGCAGGATGAACACAGTGCAGACAGTATAGTGAGACGTGTACATACACAGAGTGATATGATGAAGGACTAAAGCGTGAACAAGTGATTGAGACCGACATTTATTACCCTACAAGCTTACCGAGTGAAAAGCGTTTTGGAAGGATTCAGATCATCAGACCAGACCTTTGGCAAACAAGAGAGCAGCTATCAAAAACTGAAAAATGTCAAGTGGGGTGGCCGAGTCCACAGTTTCTATACAGTAAATAAAATAGATATAAAACGACTCCTTTTTTAATGTTAATGTGTACATTTGGCCAAGTTATTGTTGTTGTTACAGGTCACATCCATTCTCACTAAAAGCACACGTCAGGTCTTCACTTCTTGACTTCTCCAAGATCATCAATACTGTCGTCATCCACCTACAATGAACAGAAAGACAGATGGCTAGAGCGTGTGTAGGGCTGTGATGTCTCATTGAGGTTTTGCACTAGTTACCACAGCCACAAAAGAAAAACAATTAGCTTTTGGGGTTTAAGGTTAGGCATAAGGTTAGCAGTGGGGTTAAGTTTAAAATCACATTTTAAGAAAATAAATTGTAGAAATGGGCAGGGTTTATGACTGTGGCAACTAGTGACGGCCCTCATTGAGTTACACACAGGCTAATCTTTCTATTTCCTGTAACTATTTTCCATCATCTATGTGACGAGGGAGAGTAAACACAGCTTTCTTACCTCAGGCCACTTCTCCTGAATGACATCGATGATGTCATCTGTAAAATCTCCCTGAATGATGATTTCATCCTCTGCCGTCACAGAGGCGCCACAGGAGAACTTCTGAGCAAAGAATCTCTGAGCCTCTTTAAGGTCAATGTCTGCAGAGAGGACATCCACAGTCACACGCAAGAAAAACCAGGTTACTGGTCTGTCCATGTCTTTAAAGAGGTGGTTACAGTAAAGGTGTGTGTGACAGTCAGCAGTCTTACCAAATGTGTTCATTCCACAGACCCGTGTGACGTATTTCTTCTTGGCGCGGGGGATTTTAGCTATTGTTATTTTCTGAGGCACAGTCTTCTTTTTCTGTTTGATCTGTCCTCTGCCACCTGGACAGACAGAACAAACAGATTAGAACAAACAGAACAGGAGTCTCCAAAACCAGTCCTCAGACACCCGTAGCCGTTGCACGTTTGTTCTATACCAGGACTAACACACCGGACTCAACAGTAGTCATGGATGCCAAGGGAGGCCAGGATTCCCAAAAATTTGACCAATAAAAAAATTATAATACAAATATTGTCTCATCAGAGCGAGGGAAACAGCACCCCTCTGTCTCAGTAGGTGTAGCCCATGTATCTGATACTGTCTGGCCAAAAAGTGTATGACATGTTTCTGCCCGTAGCATAGACAGGTTTAGATGCACATTTTATTAGGATGCCCCTTAGCTGACGCCAATGGCAAAAGCTAGTCTTGCTAGGGTCCGACCAATGATGTATATAAACCCTCTATTGCTGACGCTACGTACTGGCCATTGAGCGGCTTTGAAGCTACCAGTCGGCAATATTGGCACACCCTAGTAGGAGCAGTCCGCCATAGGAATGAATGTAATTCTACAGTATTTCAGTTCAAATTACATGTATTTAAATATTTTGTTGTTGTAGTGGGGACAGTAACATTAGTATTCTCAAAAAAAAAAAATTAAAACCTTGTTTCTATTTAACTCTAATAATATCATTTTAAAAGGTGCGTATTGAGGTGTCTAATGTAATAAATGTGTCAAAAACGTATGTAGACATTAGGGTTGAAGATTTCGGCGAATATTCAGAGGTGGAAATTTTCCGTGGGAATTAACGGAAATGTATGCAAATTAATATTAATACCCTTTAAATGTAGATGTTTTTTTGCATTGTATATATTTACCATATCAAATTGAGACAGAAACCTTTTACCTTATCATAAGTAGACATAATTGCAAATGATTAAATCCTTCCAATATACATTTTAAAAAACAATTTAGTTACGAATTTAATTTGAATTAAATGAGTTGACACTTCACACGGGATGATTTCACTGAACAACAAAAGGGAATCTTTTTATTTTATTTTACCCCCTTTTCCTCCCCAATTTCGTGGTATCCAATTATTAGTAGTTACTATCTTGTCTCATCGCCACAACTCCCGTACGGGCTCGGGAGAGACGAAGGTCAAAAGTCATGCGTCCTCCGAAACACAACCCAACCAAGCCGCACTGCTTTTTAACACAGCGCGCATCCAACCCGGAAGCCAGCCGCACCAATGTTTCAGAGGAAACACTGTGCACCTGGCGACCTTGGTTAGTGCACACCGAGCCCGGCCTGCCACAGTAGTCACTGGTGCGCGATGAGACAAGGATGTCCCTACCGGCCATGAGGTGTTGCTTTATTTATTTTTTGAAACCAGGGTTGCTGTTCACTTGCGCTATATGAGATGGAAGGGAGTTGGCTCTGTATAATACTGTACGTTTCTTGAATTTGTTCTGGACCTGGGGACTATGAAAAGACCCCTGGTGGCATATCTGGTGGGGTACGTGTGTGTTTCAGTGCTGTGTGTAAGTTGACTATGCAAACAATTTTGAATTTCCAACACATTGTTTCTCGTAAAAATAAGAAGTGATGCAGTCAGTCTTTCTTCTACTCTTAGCCAAGTTAGCAGAGAACATCACGAAAATGTCATGCACGCTTCAATGGGGCAGAAGTACATGTGTTGTGATTCTGGATGGCCAGAAAGCGAGCAACAATGACAGGAAACTGCCATGTGGGGAATCGTAAGTGGCTCATTTCAGCTAGTTTTAGTTTGTTCTTGATACCATGTCGAGGTGTTGACTGATGTCACGTCAATATGTCTAAAATTCGCTAGCTAGCTAACCAACAACTGTAACAACAGATTTGACAGACAACAAGTGCTCATTGTGCAACTTTATGCATTCAATAAACATTGGAAACTAAATATAGTTTACATGTCAACAATCTAATCCAACCCAGTATATTTTGCCCCATAGTTGCGCACGCATCGGTTTTGTTGCTAAACAACCAACTCGTCTATTGAATTCAATACAACGGTATGAAAGTCCTGCCTAGTTTCTGAATCATGTCCCTATTTTTGAATGGCCTTCAAGATTATATAATCAAATTCATGAACAAACGGTCATATGTAAAATTGTATTTGTGGAATAATTTACTTGTAAATGATGCCTTTCATGAAGGTTTTCGATTGCATTTTATTTTTATAAAACCGTCACAGGGTAGAATTGAATTAATCCACAAATAAAAATATAATTTTACATATAACTGTGTTTTCATGAATTTGATTATATAATATTGGAGGCCATTAAAAAATCCTGTAGGACATGATCCAGGAAGTTGGCGGGACTTTAATACTGTATAGCAAGGGAAGCCTACAAAAAAACAATAGCCAATCAGGGTTTAGCTAAACCAGGTCCTGGTACACCCCAAAAAAGTTAAGGGAGGCCAAGCTTCACACCAATCAAATCACATAAAAACAAAACGTCATTGACAGAAAAAAAACATGTTTCGTTGTTGTCCTCCAGTGGCTAGTTAGCTAGAACATCGTCCCTTTCCTAAATGGAGATGGGGATTTGGACTTGATTCTGATCAAACCATTAAACATACATTGTGCCCCTGGCCTGAGTGGATGGAAGTTCAATATGTAGCTAGATGTAAGAAGGCTAACGTTAACTATCATCGTTGCCCATGCGAGGAAGTCGGCTGGCAAACATTTTACCCAGGTAGCCTAGTCTAGGACAACAAAAACTAAAAGCATGTACTGTATGACAGTCAAACCATTGTGGAAACATGAAAGCGGGTAGGATGGCATTAGCGTGTCAACAAGTTTTCGACATGCACAAGCAAACAAAACAGTACCATGGACAGCCACATTATATTTAGCTTACGTTGATTGGACTAAATTGTTTTTGGTTTCTTTAACTTCATTAAACTAAGCATAGGCTATAGTTGATTAGATGATGTTGAAATGATGCTAGAATAGCGGAGGCAGCTCCTATTTCCTTTGCGACTTGCGGTAACTCTCCATGGTTCTAAGTCAATAACTGTTTAGTAGTTAGAAAATGTAGGAAATATGAACTTGATTGACCATGCTGAGGGTCAGGGATGGGCAGCTTTGATGGGAGTGGGGGCCCAAAAAATGTGAACTCGTAATGAGGGGCTGCAGTGGCTCGCTGTCTGCGTACCCACAGCCCTACACTTTTGTTGAGCCCTAAAATGTATGTTTTAGAGTTAATTTCCTGCAATTCTAGATATTTTGCCATGGAGCATAGAGAAAACGTTGCAGTTTTAAAGCAAGTTCACTGCAATTCTACACATTTTGCCATAGGGTGGAGAGAAGATTTTGCAATTTTATAACTGATTTCATGAGATTCGACTCATTTTGCCAGGGGGCAAAGGGGGACAAAATGGCCGTTTTACAGCTAATTTCCTGCAATTCTACACATTTTTCCATAGGGTGAAGAGAAATGTTTGCAGTTTTGAATGATATCTGAGTGAGTGTGACTAACAAAATCAATGGGGCCCACCCCGGTCAGTAGCTCGACCATGACTACTAAAAGTTTAGATCGCTGGCTGCTAGACTAACTTATCAATAAAAAATGTTTTGCTGACATTGAGTGGCTAATTGAGTGACTGTCAGTGACTGACAAACATAAGAGAAAAACTGCTGAGGCAGAACCAAATTTCAAAATTACACCTTGTCTATTCTACGATTCTAACTCTAAACAGTAAGCCGAGCCCCCGATGGAGTTCCTACAAATGTTTTGCCTAACGGGTTACAGTAATTTTAAACACGCAATGCAACTGCCAATTAAGAGCTTGATGACTACAACAACAGTCTGGAATATAACAAGTATGTAGACCGGCTAGGGGGTCCCTGAAGAGTGTGCCGGGAAACACTGGGTTAGGATTTGAGGAGGAAGGAAGCATTTTTTAAGAATTCAAAACTAAAACTGAAGAGTTGAACTCAGACCTCTCTTCTGCTTCTTCCTCTCCTCCTCCTCTCCAACAGGTGGCGCCTCTTCACAGCCGGTGTCCTGCTTGGGAGCATTTCCTACCGGACCAGTAAGGCAGAAAAAAAAAGTATTTTAATATAACAGCACCCATCTTCCTGATAGGAAAAATAAGGGAGGGAGTTGGAGACTGTCTGATGGAACTCACCTACACTCATTCTGGCAAACAAATCTGGGAAGTTCTTCTCCAGCCACTGCCTGCATTTGGCTGGCTCAGGCATGTACTCACAATACTCTGTTGGCAAGGAGCACACTGCAAAAAAAAAAGTAAATAGAGAACTGTTAGACCGTGACAATAATGTGACATTACAAAACAATGTTTTAGGAATTGGCCATGATCATCTATAGATCACTAGAATAGCATGCCATTTCGGACACAGTCATACACTTACCTCCACAGTACTGGACTTTGGTTGGGTGCTTTGTGTTCGGGTAAGCACTCCCATGATGGTCTCCTTTGTTTTCTGGTAAACCCGTCTCTGCATTCTCAGTAGTAGCCATGATCGATTATCTGTACAGAGAGGGAAAAGGTTCATTAGGTAAAGTATGCCTTCAAATCAAACGAACAGTGAGAATCATAGACAATCAGTATTTTACCACTAACAACATGGCTTAGTCATGATCCTGGACCCTCAACAATGGATTGGTCTGATGACAGCAAATATACATTGTCAAAGCACTGAAAACAGAAGCCTGTCATGGCCTGCCATGTCAGTCAACATGGATGCATAACACCAAACTTCACCACGTAAACTGCTGCAATATATTTTTGGCAGAATAGTGCTGCTGCTGCTATTGCAGTGACATTGCAACTCAATAAATTAGCCAACACACCCATCTTCAGCTAAGCAGCTACATGATGTCATACATTATATATACACAAGTATGTGGACTCCCCTTCAAATTATTGGATTTGGCTAGTTCAGCCACACCCGTTGCTGACAGGTGTATAAAATTGAGCACACAGCCATGCAATCTCCATAGACAAACATTGACAGCAGAATGGCCTTAATGAATAGCTCAGTGACTTTCAACATGGAAACATCATAGGATGCCACCTTTCCAAAATGTCAGTTAGTCAAATTTCTGTCCTGGTAGAGCTGCCCCGGTCAACTGTAAGTGCTGTTATTGTGAAGTGGAAATGTCTGGGAGCAACAACGGCTCAGCTGCGAAATGGTAGGCCACACAAGCTCACAGAACGGGACCACTGAGTGCTGATACGTGTAAAAATAATCTGTCCTCACTTGCAACACTCACTACAAAGTTCCAAACATGGGTTTCCATGGCCAAGCAGTCGCACACAAGCCTAAGCTCAACATGCGCAATGCCAAGCGTTGGCTGGAGTGGTGTAAAGCTCTTTGCCATTGGACTCTGGAGCAGTGGAAACGCTTTCTGTAGTGACACTTCACAATCTGGCAGTCCGAAGTACGAATCTGAGTTGGGCGGTTGCCAGGAGAACGCTACCTGCCCGAATGCATAGTGCTAACTGTAAAGTTTGGTGGAGGAAGAATAATGGTCTGGGGCTGTTTTTCATGGTTTGGGCTAGGCCCCTTAGTTCAAGTGAAGGGAAATCTTAACACTACAGCATACAATGACATTTAAGACGATTCTGTGCTTCCCACATTCTGGAAACATTTTGGGGAAGGCCATTTCATGATTCAATATGACAATGCCCCTGTGCACAAAGCAAGGTCTTTACAGAAATGGCTGGTCAAGATCTGTGTGGAAGAACTTAACTGGCCTGCACAGAGCCCTAACCTCAACCCCATCGAACACCTTTGGGATGAATTGGATCGCTGACTGCGAGCCAGGCCTAATCACTCAACATCAGTACCCAACCTCACTAATGCACGTGTGGCTGAATGGAAGCAAATTCCCGCAGCAATGTTTCAAGAATCTAGTGGAAAGCCTTCCCAGAAGAGTGGAGGCTGTTATAGCAGCAAAGTGCGGGGGACCAACTCCATATTAATGCCCATGACTTTGAAATGAGATGTTCAAAGAGCAGGTGTCCACATACGTTTGGTCATGTAGTGTACCTCGGTCTTAGCTATCTTACAGGCTGAGGATCAATCTCTAGCAACAAAGATGATTGATATTCATTCACGAAGTCAAAGATAGGTAGAATTAAGACAATTTCCTTACATCTGCTGTTGAAACTCTGTATATCAGAAATAATTAGCCAGCAATTGCGTTAAATTGCTAACTTGCATGATGCCTATATTCTGGTGCCTTTGCCAGACAAAATTGGAAGGTAACATTTTATTGTAAACGGTGACCAATCATACACAGACATAATCATAGCTAGGATATATCCAAGACTAGTTACAAGTTAGATCGCTATGGTAACTGGCGAGCTAGCTTCAAGAGCTGGTGGGATAGCTAATATTTTTGACAACTGCCTGGTTTCTTGGCTGAGACTTCATTCATAGCAGGCTAGTTACCTAGCTATACTAACTAACGGCGCAGTCAATGTTACACAGCAGTAGCTAGCTTGCATTACCTCCAAGTCAATCAACGGAAAGACAACATACCCCTCGAATACGACCTTAATATTGTTGACTGTTTAACAAACCCGTAAGCATTATCAAGTAAAGTTAAAGCAAATCGTTTAATTAGAATAATGCTTAGTTATAACCACTGGTTTTAACAGCTTGAGGCTCACACCTAAAGCCTGATTTGGCTAGGGGTCCTATCAATGCCTCTTGGAACGCACGCACGTCTACGGCAATAAATAGTAGGCGTTGTCTTCGTTGCCTGCATTATCACTTCTATAAAGGCAAACACTTTGTCAAAGAAATAGCAATAAATTGCATTTAATATAAAAATGACAATGTAATAAAAAATGAAGTTGAAAATATCGAACACATGTAACTCCTATTATGGTTTTATATTGACGTTATACGACAGGCATTCGCATGTATGTCTTGACACTCATCCGCACCCATCACATGTTTATTTTTTATTGCGTTACACCAGCGTTTCTTAAAGTATGGGTCGCAGACCTGTTAATGGTGGGTCGCGACGTAAATGTATAATTACTTCATTAATTATTGGAATTGATTTGGCAAAGTGAACTGCGCTTTCGGTTCAGTGCGCTCTCTGCTAAGCGGTGGTCACTGCTCTGTTTGGCAGCTGCGCAAGTGGGAGAGGGAGATGCCCGTGTGCTTCGCGGTTTACCGGATATTTTTTATGCGGTTTTCTTGAAGATCACTCCGCGACCCACACACTGCAGCGCTGTGGTTCAAGCCACTGACTAGTTATTCCCGCTCGGCATCGCTCACCGCTGTCGTCCTAGCCACAAGTTCTGACTGAGCCCAATCGTTATGAAACGCAAATACAGTGACGACTTTGTCTTTTTCATACAAATTTTTAGAAATAACGAGGAGCGCCCACAATGTGTTTTGTGTGGGGAAGTGCTTAGTAATGAGACTCTCAAAACGAACAAGTTAATAAAACGACACGCTCCTGGCCAAATATCCAGGTACAACATGACGGTAAACCAAGTGAGTTCTTTCAGAACGGGGCAGAACGCTTCGAAAGTGGAAAAATAAGTAAACTACCAAGGCATTGATGTCATTTTATAACAGGTTATGTATGATAAGCATAAATAAGGGAGTCCTATCGTAGTATATGTGAGTTTATCTTTCAAGCAATCCTTAAGAAACAACCCCTAAGAAACAGTACAGATGAAGATGAAAATTATCAGGCCTACTGTACATTTTACTGTAGAAATTATTATAGAAAACAAGTCTAGGTTGGAACTGTTTGCTGTTGAAAATACAAGTAATAATTTTAATTCTGAACTGGAGTAAACTGATAGAAAGCAATATGCTTTTTGAGGCGCCCACACACAGTTCTGGGTTGCTCATCTACAGTAGAAAGCGGTCTCCTGCCTGACTGAGAAAGCAGTAGATGTTCTGATCCAGTTTGGCACCACATACCTCTTGCAAGTCGGGGTTCTCAAGTACAGAAACAGTGTCAATGCTGAGCATGACCTCAGTGTTACACTGTCAAAAACAGCCCAGAATAGACATGCTTGTTGAAAACTTCAACCAGCCCACACACCTCTCATTAGGACTGTGTGTATATGTGTTTTCTGGGCTACATCTATGTGATGTGATCAATCAGTTTATTCCAGTTCAGAATTAAATTATTTATTGTATTTTAACAGCAACAGTTCCAACCTAGACAGGTACACTACCGTTCAAACGTTTGGGGTCACTTAGAAATGTCTTTTAAAAAAAAAAAGAAAAGCACATTTTCTTGTCCATTAAAATAACATTAAATTGATCAGAAATACAGTGTAGACATTGTTAATGTTGTAAATGACTATTGTAGCTGGAAACTGCTGATTTTTAATGGAATATCTACATAGGTGTACAGAGGCCCATTATCAACAACCATCACTCCTGTGTCCAATGGCACGTTGTGTTAGCTAATTCAAGTTTATAATTTTAAAGGGCTAATTGATCATTAGAAACCACTTTTGCAATTAGGTTAGCACAGCTGAAAACTGCTGTTCTGATTAAAGAAGCAATAAAACTGGCCTTCTTTAGACTAGTTGAATATCTGGAGCATCAGCATTTGTGGGGTTGATTACAGGCTCAAAATGACCAGAAACAAATACCTTTTTTTCTGAAACTCATCAGTCCATTCTTGTTCTGAGAAATGAAGGCTATTCCAATGCGAGAAATTGCCAAGAAACTGAAGATCTCCTACAACGCTGTGTACTACTCCCTTCACAGAACAGCGCAAACTGTCTCTAACCAGAAAAGAAAGAGGAGTGAGAGGCCCCGGTGCACAACTGAGTAAGAGGACAAGTACATTAGAGTGTCTAGTTTGAGAAACAGACGCCTCACAAGTTCTCAACTGGCAGCTTAATTAAATAGTACCTGCAAAAAAACAGTCTTGACGTCAACAGTCAAGAGGCGACTCCGGGATGCTGGCCTTCTAGGCATAGTTCCGAAACCGATATGATGGCTGGTTACACAAAGAAAGGGAGGTGGGTTGGAATGAAAGAGCGGGAAAACTGAGGAACAAAAGGATTGGGTCTCTATCGGACCTTATAAAGCTATGCTATTGTAAATACAGAATCTTATGCATTCAAAATAACCGCCCATTCGGAAAAGGAAAATGCAATAAATATATTTACTCTGAGCTGCGCTTCGATAGATTGGTCAAAGATGGAGGGCTGGGTTGCCCAGCTGAGATCTCCCTTGTCCTTTTAAGAATATTTCTGGGCGGATACGTTGTACTCTGTTGTTGTGTGGTAGAATGGATACGTTGTAGTACCCTGTCGTTCTGAAGAGATTGTCCGTCCTTTCCTAGGCCATGCACGTTTACAGCTGCAGCTGACAACTCAACATCTAGGATGTATCACTTCTTCAGTGAATAAAAGTTCAATGTTCATACCAAGTTGCCATACTCAACTCATGCTATATTCTGGCTGGTGTAGTCAAAATTAATCCTTCCAGCGTGGCGATCTTCACCTCCACATTGAAATGAGCCCTTTTAAATGTATGGACATCAATTCTCACGTCATCGGGAACACAATGTTAATTTCATTAGGTTGTAGTCATTCAACCATTAGCAACCACAGCTCACGCTGGGGTTGGCTTAGTCTGCCGTGAATTGGGTCACGGGGGCTCTTATAGAAATGTAGAAACGGGGTTGGTTCATAATTTCCAACCAATACCTATTTACTTGGGCGTGGCCACTGCGTGAGCATATTTTACTTGTGAAAACAATTATCTAATTTTAAAAAACTCAAATTACATTAAATCTTTTCACAAATAGTATCATATTTAAACATTTCAATTGCACAACAATTTCATGTGAATCCAATAACTAGAATGTGTAGACTTTCCAAGATACAATTTATGTCATCCTCTCATCAGTAATAATGTTTCAGACAACAACTGATCTGACATCATATTCTTTAAGTATCAACAGATACATTCAACTGGTTGGATTCCAGAAATGTTGTTCCGTTCCCAACCTTTTGATGTTACCATACTCTCTCTGTTAACAAAGGGCTTTCCAAGAGTCCATTCAGTAGAGTAGAGAGAGAAAAGGGAAAAGGTATTTATGGGGGGGGGTCATAAACCTCACCAACAGGACAACGTCATGACACCACCTGGGTTCGGCCTGTCAGAAAGTCCAGGATCCAGTTGCAGAGGGAGGTGTTCAGACCCAGAGTCCTAAGCTTGGTGATGAGCTTGGAAGGGACAATGGTGTTGAACGCTGAGCGGTAGTCAACAGCATTCTCACATAGTTTTTCCTCTTATCTAGGTGGGTGATGGCAGTGTGGAGAGCAATTGAGGTTGAATCATCTATGGATCTGTTGGGGCGGTATGCAAATTGGAGTGGGTGTAGGGTGTCTGGGATGGTGGAGTTAATGTGTGCCTTAACCAGCCTCTGGGGCAGATCACAGTTGGGTCTTCCTTTGTAATCTGTAATGGACTGTAGCCCCTGCCACATGCGGCAGGCATCAGAGCCTGTGTAATATGATTCCATCTTATTCATATATTGTACTTTTGCTCCTTTGATGACTCTGTGGAGGTCATATCGGGACTCCTTGTACTTATTCCTGTCCTCAGGGTTGTTTGCGATAGCCCTGTGTGCGGTAACTCTGTCCTTTAGTTTAGCGCCAACCTCTGTGTTAATCCAGGGCTTTTGATTGGGGAAGCAGCGAACTCTCACCTTGGGGACAATGTTGCCGATACATGAAGCCGGTGACTGAGGTGGTTAGCTCGACAATGTTATCGCCGGAGTCTCTAAACATATTCCAATCAGCACTAGCAAAGCTGTCCTGTAGCATAATTTCTGATTCTGGTGATCATTTCTCAACGGAGCAAGTCACGGGTACTCCCTGTTTGTGTTTCTGCTTGTAAACAAGAAGCAGTAGTATGGAGTCATGATCCGATTTGCCGAATGGGAGATGAAGGAGGGCCTTGTATGCTTGCTAGTGGGTAGAATAAGAGTGGTCTATGACTTTATCGTCCTTAGTGGCATTGGAGACGTGTTGATGGAAGTTGGGCATCACGTGACTTAGTGACGTGGATTTTAAATCGCCGGCAACCAGAAAGGCAGCCTCTGAATGTAGATTTTCTTGCTTATTTATAGCCTTGTACAGTTCATTAAGTACCAGCTTGTTATTTTCCATGTCCTGAGGTGGAATGTAATACAACAGTCACGATAACAGCTGAAAATTCCCTCGGGAGGTAGAAGGGTCAGCATTTGACCATCAAGTATTCCAAGATGGGTGAACAGTGGATCGACATTTCCACCGCGCTGGAGTTAGCACACCAGTTGGTGTTGATGTAATCCCCTCCTCGGTTTCCCAGACTCCACTGTCCTGTCTGCCCTGTGAATGGAGAATCCATTGAGTTGGATAGTCATGGGCGGTATTTTGTCCGAGTCATGTTTCAGAAAGGCAAAGAATATTGCATTTTCAAGAGTCCCGTTGGTAGCAAATTCGCGATTGGAGGTCCTCCATCTAAATATCGAGTGACTGTACATTGACTGTCCACCCAAAGACATCCAGCCAATTTGACACAACTGTGGGAAGCATTGTAGTCAACATGGGCCAGCATCCCTGTGGAACGCTTTCAACACCTTGTAGACTCCATTACCCGACAAAATGAGGCTGTTCTGAGGGCAACTCAATACTCCCAATTAAGTTAGCCTTAGCGACAGAGTCTCGAACTACAGCCACCAGGGAACTTCAGGAAAAGAAGGTAGAGGGACACAGAGTCAGAGTGGAGTTAGAGGGAATTTTGGTGGTAATAACAGTGGGAATGTGGGTTCCCTGAGTCACACTTCTGGTAAAGTTAGCAGTAAGGGCAGAGTATCGCACAACAGCCATCGTCAGGAAAATAATGCAGGGAATCGTTGTGTGTGGGGGGGGCGACTCCGGTATGCTGGCCTTCTAGGCATAGTTCCGAAACCGATATGATGGCTGGTTACACAAAGAAAGGGAGGTGGGTTGGAATGAAAGAGCGGGAAAACTGAGGAACAAAAGGATTGGGTCTCTATCGGACCTTATAAAGCTATGCTATTGTAAATACAGAATCTTATGCATTCAAAATAACCGCCCATTCGGAAAAGGAAAATGCAATAAATATATTTACTCTGAGCTGCGCTTCGATAGATTGGTCAAAGATGGAGGGCTGGGTTGCCCAGCTGAGATTTCCCTTGTCCTTTTAAGAATATTTCTGGGCGGATACGTTGTACTCTGTTGTTGTGTGGTAGAATGGATACGTTGTAGTACCCTGTCGTTCTGAAGAGATTGTCCGTCCTTTCCTAGGCCATGCACGTTTACAGCTGCAGCTGACAACTCAACATCTAGGATGTATCACTTCTTCAGTGAATAAAAGTTCAATGTTCATACCAAGTTGCCATACTCAACTCATGCTATATTCTGGCTGGTGTAGTCAAAATTAATCCTTCCAGCGTGGCGATCTTCACCTCCACATTGAAATGAGCCCTTTTAAATGTATGGACATCAATTCTCACGTCATCGGGAACACAATGTTAATTTCATTAGGTTGTAGTCATTCAACCATTAGCAACCACAGCTCACGCTGGCTACAGCCACCAGGGAACTTCAGGAAAAGAAGGTAGAGGGACACAGACTCAGAGTGGAGTTAGAGGGAATTTTGGTGGTAATAACAGTGGGAATGTGGGTTCCCTGAGTCACACTTCTGGTAAAGTTAGCAGTAAGGGCAGAGTATCGCACAACAGCCATCGTCAGGAAAATAATGCAGGGCATCGTTGTGTGTGTGTGGGTGGGGTGGGGGGGGGGGGGGTCCGGTTCTCTAGTGGAGAGGATGGAGTCCCCTGAATATGGGTTTAAGAGTATGATTAAGGGACAGACAGGACCTGGCTCCTATAATACAGCTAGTTGTGGCTGTGGTAGTATGGCTGACGGACAGGCAAGGCAGAGCTGTAGGTGTAGTTGTACATCTGAAGGCCAGGAACAGTGAACCTACCCCATCTGAAGCAGACAACTCTCAGACAGGGACAGGGATAGAGCTCCTAGTTGTGTTTAATGGAGGACACCTCCATACTGCTGGTGGATATCAGCCCCAGAGCTCTGAAAGACTCAGAACACCTGGTAGGGACAGACTATACAGAGAAAGAATGGTACACTCTTTTATGTTGACCTCACATTTCTCTCAGGGATAGTAATTGCTTGATTGATTGGCTGATTAAATTATTGACTGACTGCTTTCCCAGCCAAGGTGATCTCACCTGTGTGTACATGGATAGCTCCTCCGCTTCCTCTCGGGGTAGGAGGAGACCCAGTCCTGCCAATGACTCCGCCTCTCCACCAACCGCCTGTCAACAAGGTGTTGTCAATGGCAACCTGGGAAGCCTTTTTACAACTGTAGATGATGTGAGTGGACCACGTAATCTGACAGGAAAACCTCCTGGCCTTCATAATAACTACGCATCGTGGACATAAAAATTTGGTCTTAAACTTCATTATCTTTTATCCGTCTTCCTAGGAGGACAAGTGTTCTTCCACCAATCGTCTACAGAGGCTGCTTGCTGAGTCTCATCAGATGGTGGCTAGCTCAGAACGTACAACCCTACAACCTCTAAGCCCCTTCCACAGCCTAGCTTCTAACGCTGTGACGCTGTCATTAGCCTCAGCATCAGCCACGATAGTGGAAACAATAACCATGGAAACCTCAGTTGGAACCGTGACAGATAAAGTCAAAGCAATCCCAATCACTACCTCAACCAGAGCTTCACCCACACCCAACCTTTTTGATTGGCTCCTATTGTATGTGCTTTGTCTTTTCCAGAACCAGGGACATGGCAATGGGCAGTGAATGAATAAAATTAAACTCATTTTTTAGAAAACCAAAGGACTTATATTTCTTATGGTCAAAGGTATTTTTTGACACATTGTACCAGTCAAGTATGAACACACCTAATCATTCTGTAATGAATACTCAGGGAGAAAAAGGTGTAGATTCACGTGCAGAGCGTGGCAGGTGTTTTATTTCGCCTTCGCAGAAGGCAGCAATCGTGGTCACATGCAGGAAATGGTCATACACAGGTAAGCAAACAGGTAGGTGAATCAAAACTAGGACTGAAGGCTCTGGTTCTCACAAACGAGCTAGGAAAAGGCTTAGTACAGTCGAAACAAACAATACCTCACAAGGGCCTGTCACGTTCTGACCTTTATTTCCTTTGTTTTGTCATTATCTAGTATGGTCAGGGCGTGAGTTGGGGTGGGCAGTCTACGTTTGTTTCTCTATGATTTGGGTATTTCTATTCTTCGGCCTAGTATGGTTCTCAATCAGAGGCAGGTGTCATTAGTTGTCTCTGATTGAGAATCATACTTAGGTAGCCTGGGTTTCACTGTGTGTTTGTGAGTGATTGTTCCTGTCTCTGTGTTAGTTTGCACCAGATAGGCTCAGTCACTTTGGTTTTTCTTTTTCCCTTGTTTTGGAAGAGAAGAGAACGAGCGCCATTCTCCTTGCGGAGATGGTGCTAAATACATCAACACGGTCGGTCCCTGGGATTGGGCTGGCCAACACGATTCGGTTTGCTTGGAAGGAAAAGGAGTTGGAGCCTTTAGGACGGGAAACTTTTGGAAGGATAATATTGATGGGGATTCTAAAGCTGACGGTGAAGGACGTGTTTTGTTTCCAAGGCAACTCGTTGGAGGGAGCATACGACGTGGCACTATATACAGAGGAGAAACACGATGATATCCTGAGAAGGGCAAGAGCAGTGGGAGGTGAGAGGCCGATGAGCCACTATGAAATAACAAGCCTGGCGAAGAATAACTTTAGGGTTGTAACTGTCAACATTTACAACCCTTACGTTAAGGACGAAGAAGTGAGGGCTTTTCTGGGGAGATACATGGATAACGTCTCCTCAGCAAGGCACCTCAAAGACTCCCTTGGGTTTTGGAATGGGAGGAGAGGCTTCCAGGCCCTCCTCAGAGAGGACCCAAAGGGACATGGTGGCAACCTCCATCCTCCTGCTATGTTCTCCCTAGGGGCTGACAGGGGGACGTTGTTTTATGCACGTCAGCCCCCATTTTGCAGGCGCTGTATGGCCTAAGGACACATATTCGCCTCGTGCAGCACAAGAAAATGCAGATTTTGTGGATCTGAGGAACACGAGGTGAGGGATTGTGGCAAGCCTAAGACGTGCCATGGGTGTGGCTCGTCAGCACACCTGTGGCGGGGGTGCCCGGCCCGTCAGAGGTCATATGCGTCTGCGGGGGGGGAGCAGGAGCGGGGGATGGGGGAAGGAAGCACGCCTCATGACCAGAGTACAGGTCCAGAAGGGAAGGCCGCAAGGAAGGAGGAGGAGCAAGAAGCGGCGGATGGAAGAGAGAAGGAAACGGACGGCACGGGGGTAGGAGAACCAGGAAAAGCGGCGGAAGAAGGCAACCGAGTGGAGGAGCATGAGAGAGAAGAAAGCGAGGGAGGAGTGGTGGAGAAGGAGACGGTGGAAGAGCGAGTGGACTGGAGGGAAAGTGCCCTGGTGGAAGAGATGAGGGGTATGGTGGAGGAGCTGGCGGGGGGGGGTGGTATCTCTCCACTGCCGCCATCACCAAAGAAGAGAATGAAGAGGAGGGTGCGATTGGCTGACAGTGAGAGGGAGGGGATGGCCAAGAGAGTGATGGGGGTGGGAGAAACCTCTGGGTTGCTGCTGGTTTCCCCAGGCCCTCAACTTCTGTTGGGTGGGGACACACCTAACAAGACTCAGGACTGGGTACAGGAGGAGGTGGGGAGTTTTTTGTTTGGGGACTCAGCCTCCCCGATTTTTTTTTAATTTTAATTTTTTTTTTTTTTTTTTTTTTTCCCCCAAACCAGCTGCAGCACTGGGGAGGGGGAGGAGTGTGGGGGTAGACCCAGGGTGCAGGGCACCCCGGAGCCAAACACTATTCCTGCATCCTGGGTTGGTGAGATGGAGGAAGAGGGGGGGATGTCGGGAGATATGGAGCAGGGGAGCATCGGGTGAGTCTCCTGTTTTTTTTTTTTTCTGTCTGGGTTTAGAATTTGAGTGTATTACATGTTTTTATTTTTTCATGGGGTCTAATTTTACTTTTGTTAGTTTAAATGTAAGGGGTTTAAGGGATTTTGTTAAGAGGAGGGCGGTTTTTAGTTATTTGGAGGGTGTAGGGTTTGATTTTTGTTTTTTACAGAAGGTTCACCTGAGGGATGTAGGGGATGTTAGTAGGTTTAAGAGGGAGTGGGACAAGGGGGAGTCGGTTTGGGGTATTTGGGGGGTGCACTCATCGGGGGTAGGGATTTTGTGTGGACACAGGGAGGTAAAAGTGGAGGATTCTTTTGTGGTAATGCAGGGGAGGGTTATAGGGGTGGATGTCACGATAAGGGATTGTAAATTTAGATTAGTGGTGGTGTATGGGCCACAGGTGGTGGCAGACAGGAGGGAGATGGTGGACTGTCTGACGCCCCTGTGTGTCACAAATAGGAAATTAGTGATAGGGGGGATTTTAATACAGATTTAGGAATAGGGGGGGATAGCAGTGCAGGCGCCATTGCCGGGCTAATGGCTTGCCATGGTCTGGTAGATGGTGGTCTGCACACTACTCCGAAAATGGCCGGTCCTACATGGCGCAACTCCAGGGGGGTTGAGCGGAGGCTCGACTATATTTTTGTACCCAGGTCTTTGGGTAAGTTGTCTGGGTGGCTGTTGCCTGTTTTCTTTTCGGATCATGACGGGGTGCTCCTGCAGGTGGGGTCGCCAGTCTGCCTCTTTGGTTGGGGGTACTGGAAGTTAGATCAGGATGTGCTGGAGGAGCAGGCTTTTGTTGACGGGTTTTATGGTTTCTTTTGGAGGCTTGAAGGCCTCCGGTCCATGTGCGAGGGGGTGTTAGAGTGGTGGGAATTAGTTAAGGTGAGGATTAGGGCTTTTATAATAGGGTATTGCAAGAGGGAAAAAAGGGAGGAGAGGAGGGAGGTGGATCGTATCCCAAGGTTAATTGAACTCAAATACGAAGCAGGCAACCTCGACGGGTCGTTTGACTGGGAGAGATCCGCAACCCTAAAGGCGCAGCTCAGGGAGTTGCAGGAGCGGAAGGCTCGAGCTTTCCTGGAGCGTGCGCATAGTGGCTTTCTAGAACATAATGAGACTTGTTCTGCTATGTTCTTTAAGTCGGTTAGGGCCAGACAGAGTAGGAAGGTAATGCATGGCGTTAGGGAAGAAAATGGTAGTATAGTTAGAGAACCATAGGATATGGTCAGGGTGACAACTGATCATTTCCAAGGTTTATTTAAGGAAAGGGAAATAGATGTAGAGCAGGGAAATGTGTTTTTAGAACACTTGTCCAGGCGGTTGCCGGAGGACATTAGAGAAGTGATGGAGGCCCAGATCTCACTAGAAGAGGTTGAGAGCGCTCTTAGGAGGATGGGAAAAGGGAAGGTGCCTGGGATGGATGGGCTGCCGGCTGAGTTGTATCTCAAGTTTTGGGGTATACTTGGACCAGTGGTCCTCGAAGTCTTGAAGGCCATCCTTGAGATGGGGGTCCCGGGGGGATCAATGGCTGTTGGTGTGCTGTCACTTTTATATAAGAAGGGGGAAGTAACAGACCTTGGCAACTGGCGGCCGTTGACCATGCTGTGTGTAGATTACAAGCTACTTGCAAAGGTTTTAGCAGACCGGTTGCGCACAGCCCTTCCCTACGTCATCCATGAGGATCAGACGTGCGGGGTAGAGGGCCGCTCTATTAGATGGAATCTACAGTTAATCAGGGACTCCATCGCTTGGGTTGAAGATAGAGGACTGCCTTTAATGGTAGCAGCGCTAGATCAGGCGAAAGCCTTTGATCGCGTGAATAGATCCTTTTTATTCATTACATTTACATTTAAGTCATTTAGCAGACGCTCTTATCCAGAGCGACTTACAAATTGGTGCATACACCTTATGACAACCAGTGGAACAGCCACTTGCATCTAAATCTTGTTGGGGGGGAGAAGGATTACCTACCCTTACTTACCCTATCCTAGGTATTCCTTGAAGAGGTGGGGTTTCAGGTGTCTCCGGAAGGTGGTGATTGACTCCGCTGTCCTGGCGTCGTGAGGGAGTTTGTTCCACCATTGGGGGCCAGAGCAGCGAACAGTTTTGACTGGGCTGAGCGGGAACTGTACTTCCTCAGTGGTAGGGAGGCGAGCAGGCCAGAGGTGGATGAACGCAGTGCCCTTGTTTGGGTGTAGGGCCTGATCAGAGCCTGGAGGTACTGAGGTGCCGTTCCCCTCACAGCTCCGTGGCGAGCACCATGGTCTTGTAGCGGATGCGAGCTTCAACTGGAAGCCAGTGGAGAGAGCGGAGGAGCGGGGTGACGTGAGAGAACTTGGGAAGGTTGAACACCAGACGGGCTGCGGCGTTCTGGATGAGTTGTAGGGGTTTAATGGCACAGGCAGGGAGCCCAGCCAACAGCGAGTTGCAGTAATCAAGACGGGAGATGACAAGTGCCTGGATTAGGACCTGCGCCGCTTCCTGTGTGAGGCAGGGTCGTACTCTGCGGATGTTGTAGAGCATGAACCTACAGGAACGGGACACCGCCTTGATGTTAGTTGAGAACGTCAGGGTGTTGTCCAGGATCACGCCAAGGTTCTTAGCGCTCTGGGAGGAGGACACAATGGAGTTGTCAACCGTGATGGCGAGATCATGGAGCGGGCAGTCCTTCCCGGGAGGAAGAGGAGCTCCGTCTTGCTGAGGTTCAGCTTGAGGTGGTGATCCGTCATCCACACTGATATGTCTGCCAGACATGCAGAGATGCGATTCGCCACCTGGTCATCAGAAGGGGAAAGGAGAAGATTAATTGTGTGTCGTCTGCATAGCAATGATAGGAGAGACCATGTGAGGTTATGACAGAGCCAAGTGACTTGGTGTATAGCGAGAATAAGAGGGGCCTAGAACAGAGCCCTGGGGACACCAGTGGTGAGAGCGCGTGGTGAGGAGACAGATTCTCGCCACGCCACCTGGTAGGAGCGACCTGTCAGGTAGGACGCAATCCAAGCGTGGGCCGCGCCGGAGATGCCCAACTCGGAGAGGGTGGAGAGGAGGATCTGATGGTTCACAGTATCGAAGGCAGCCGATAGGTCTAGAAGGATGAGAGCAGAGGAGAGAGAGTTAGCTTTAGCAGTGCGGAGCGCCTCCGTGATACAGAGAAGAGCAGTCTCAGTTGAATGACTAGTCTTGAAACCTGACTGGTTTGGATCAAGAAGGTCATTCTGAGAGAGATAGCGGTAGAGCTGGCCAAGGACGGCACGCTCAAGAGTTTTGGAGAGAAAAAGAGAGAGGATACTGGTCTGTAGTTGTTGACATCGGAGGGATCGAGTGTAGGTTTTTCAGAAGGGGTGCAACTCTTATTCAGAGTGTTAGGTCGATTAGGATTTGGGGAGAAGTTCATAGGATGGATTCGTACATTATATGTCGGAGCGGGGTGCCGAGTTAGTGTAAATAGTCACTTGGGTGACGTTTTTGAGCTCTCGTCTGGGGTCAGGCAGGGGTGCCCACTCTCGGCTCTCCTCTTCGTTCTGTACATGGAGCCTCTGGGGGCTGCCATTAGGGCAGACACAGGGGTGGAAGGCTTGCTGATCCCTGGAAGTGGTGGGCTGCGTGTTAAGATGACGCAGTACGCCGACGACACTTCCTTGCTGCTGTGCAAGGACTCGTGCCTGACAAGGTCCCTTGCCATCTTTGGGGATTTCACCCGAGCGTCGGGAGCAGTTCTGAACCATGCAAAGTCTTCCGTCAAGTTTTTCGGAAGATGGCGCGGTAGAACGGATGTGCCTGGGGGGTTATCTCTCTGTGAGGGGGCCCTGAGGATTCTCTGGGTCCATTTTGAGACCTCCGGCTCAGCGACGCTAAACTGGAACATGCGTATCGCAGTGGTACAGAGGAAGCTAGCAATGTGGAAGGCTAGGTATTTGTCTTTTATGGGCAAAGTCCTGGTCCTAAAGGTGGATGTATTGCCATCTCTTGTATTTGGCATACATCTACCCATTGCCGGCTTGTCTGAGGAGGCCTCTAGTGAGGCTTGTGTTTCAGTCCATGTGGAGTGGCAGGTGCGAGTGGGTCGCCAGGGCACGCATGATCTGTCCCATCGGGGAGGGAGGTAGGGGGGTACCACATTTCCCCCTCAAGCTGGACACAATTTTTGTTTCTTTCTTCCAGTGATACATCCGTCCGGTTACCTCCTGCGGGTGTTCTTCTCGTGTCAGGCGAGAAGCGTAATGGTGTGGTCTAACACGGGTCCTCTGGCGGAACAGCTGCCGTGGCACTTTGGTCATGCGGCCAAGTGGCTGCCTGCGCACCCTGAGGTTGAAGTTGCCCGAGTAGGTTTAGATCACAGGCACCTGTATGAGGAGGTCAGAAAGGCAGGGAGTCCGGCGCCTGTAGTGGGCATCTCGGAAGTGGTCTGGGAGGGAGTGCAGGCGCGGGGTCTGGACAACAGGCTCAAGGACCTGAATTGGTTGAGCCTCCATAAGTGCTTGCCGGTACGTTCCATCATGTACCGGTATAGTTTGGTGCAATCCCCCACCTGTCCAAGATCCTCTTGTGGCAGGGAGGAGACTGTGCGCCATGGCTTTTGGGACTGTGCCTTTGCCGGAGTAATATGGGCTAGGGCACGGGTGTTGTTAGGTTTGGTAAAGGGGGATTTTGTATTGACGTGGGCCAGGTTAGAGAGAGGTGTAGGGAGAGCGAGAGGGACGGATAGGGACAGGTTTCTGCTCTGGCTTCTCATGAGTCTCTTTAAACGGGGGCTGTGGGAAGCAAGGCAGAACATGGTGAAGACAGGGAGAGATTGGGGGGTGGAAGGGATAGTGAGGAGGGTGGAAGGAGATTTGAGGGGGAGGATGAAGAGGGAGGAGAGGAAGTGGGGGCAGCATGCTGCTCGGGAGAGGTGGAAGGGGGGTTTAGGGCTGGGTGTAATTTAGATTTGTAAGGGGATAGATTAGGGACGGGGAGATAGGGAAAGGTATTTTGTAGGGTGACGGGGAGGGAAGATGCTCCCCTGAGGTTTTGTTTGGGGTTTAGTTTTAGTTGAATTAGTTGAATTAAAATACCATTATTTGAGTATGTATGAAAATTATGTGTTGTAAAGAATGAATGGTATTGAAGATAATAAATTCATTTTTATAAAAAAAATAAAAAAAATAGGGCTGTTTTGGGTTTTCACATTTCTTGTTTTTGTCAGTTTGTTCATGTGAAGTGATTCATTAAAACATGAATCAAAACAACCACGCTGCGCTTTGGTCCGCCTCTCCGTCAATGGAAGAAATCGCTTACAGGGCCCAAACAGAATGAACTGAACTAAATAAGGAGCTGATGAGACTAGGTGAGTAACTAACACAGGTGAAATCAATGAACAAAAATTAAAGACTGCTACGTTCAAGAACACAATGAAACAGAACACAAGGTTGACTCATAAAATAAATACAGAACCTTACACATTCCAGGGTTTTTCTTTATTTTTTACTATTTTCTACATTGAAGAGTTATAGTGAACACATCAAAACTGAAATAAAATACATGGAATCATATAGTAACTAAAAAAAGGTTCAACATAGTCCCGGACTTGAACCCGATCGAACATCTCTGGAGAGACCTGAAAATAGCTGTCCCCATCCAACCTGACAGAGCTTGAGAGGATCTGCAGAGAAGAATGGGAGAAACTCCCCAAATACAGGTATGCCAAGCTTGTAGCGTCATACCCCAAAAGACTTGAGGCTGTAATTGCTACCAAAGATGCTTCAAAAAAGTACTGAGTAAAGAGTCTGAATAAGTATGTAAATTTGACATTTCTATTTTAACGTTTCTATAAATTAGCAAAAATGTCTTACATGTTTTTGCTTTGTCATTATGGGTATTGTGTGTAGATTGATGAGGAAAAAAACAATTGAATCAATTTTAGAATAAGGCTGTAACCTAATAAAATGTTGAAAAAGTCAAGGGATCTAAATAGTTTCCGAAGGCACTGTACACCACCTAGTGTATCCTTACCTTCAATATCCTATTATGTTAACTTATGGTAGCTTATGTTACATCAAAATACTTTCTCCTGTAGACACTCCTTTCTGGTATGAATAAGTACATGGATTCTTTCCTCCCCAGCACAAGGTTATTCCAGGTGACCTGGAGGCCACAGACGAGACGGTGGAGAAAGAGGCAGGGATTGACGCAACAAAATGTGAGTTTCTGTTCCCTCTGACAAAATAGTAATTAGCAGCATACTGTACCCCCAAACTCCTATAATATTATGGATGCAAATGTCTTTCTCAACACTAAATCGGGGGTTGTCGAGTTGTTTCTGAGGTGAGCTACGTTTGCAGGTGTTAAGTGTTCTCTGTAAAACTATAAGGGGTTCTCTTTGCTATAGATTTGATATTACTCAGGGGCTGCTAGATTACTTGGATGCTACCTCTGTCCCAGCACAAATCCTTTCCCCTTCCAAATACCTCAGTAGAACTCACCAAGCCACCCTCCACTTCAAGGAAACCTTCCATCTTCCACAAAACAGGAACCCTGTTCAGTAAGGTAAGAATCATAATTAACTGTTGCAGCTAGTATTCATCAGCCTCATTGTCACAGGCATCAAGGCTATCAGTATATGAACAGGTCAAGGATCTAAGTATGGGAGTGAGTGATTGTGTTGGAGCCATGTTGAATACCCACAGGGATTGAATTGTGATGTCATTGGGGATTTGTTTTCCCTCTGTTTGTTGCAGTTCCAAAGACGTGGAACAGAGGAATCCTGACTCCGGAATGTTAGAATCCTGACTCTGGAGTAAGAAGATTCTACCAGTCTGGATACCTTATCATACATGTAACATCACCTGTGTACATAATGGTTAATAATAATATTATGATTCATTACTAAAATAATTCTCAAAATGTGCTAATTTATATGCCTTTACTCGCTTTAATCTAAGAATGTGTATTATCTTTCTACTTGAAAGAGCAGTCATCTCTTACGATGCAGTGCTTTAATGCAGTGCTTTAATGATGAATGGTGTCTAAACCAACATCCCAATGCCTTCAAACTGCTTGAATAGGCAACATGATAACATGATAACGACCAATCAATGTACAGCTGACTATTAGACAGATAAAAACTTTACATAGTTCCTTGTATGTGAGTAGACTTACTTTACATAGATTTTGATATTTGTAACATTTATTTAGATAAACAGACATTTTAAATAAATATATACATTTACATATGTCCTGAAGTGTAGATTTAGTCTTTGATTGACAGGAGAAATGACCAGTGGGGCTTTATTGCGACTGTGATTGACCCCTGGGCTGAAGTATGGATGGATTGAGTGTCAGCAAAGTTTGTATTCGTATTTATTATGGATGTGTTTGTCACGCCCTGATCCGTTACACCTGTCTTTGTGCTTGTCTCCACCCCCCTCCAGGTGTCACCTATCTTCCCCATTATCCCCTGTGTACTTATACCTGTGTCTTCTGTTTGTCTGTTGCCAGTTCGTCTTGTTTGTCAAGCCTACCAGCGTTCGTCCTGTCAGCGCCTGACTTTTTCCCTGCATCTCTTTTTCGCATCCTCCTGGTTTTTTACCCTTGCCTGTCCTGACCTTGTACCTGACCACCTGACCACTCTGCCCATCCCGGACCCTGAGCCTACCTTTGCTCCACCTCTGGATTACTGAACTCTGCCTGACCCTGACCCTGCCTGCCTTGACCTGTCGTTTGCCTGCCCCTGGTGTTACAATAAACATCATTATTCACACAGTCTGCACTTGGGTCTCACCTTGATTCCAGATATTATTATGCCAAGGCAGCAGCTACTCTTCCTGGGGACTCGCAAAATTAAGTCAGTTCTACAATTTGATGCCTTCAAGTTGTAGCCCATGAAGAAGTAGATATGGCATTGAGCTCCCACATCATAAAAGGATACCCACCCTTGTTCATAGTCTACGTACACCCTGACCCTGGGGTCAAGGAGAGAGGAACAGGAGAGTCACCAAGAGCTTTGTATGTGCTCCCATCTCTCAGCCATATCAACTAGTATTCTTTCTCAGGGTTTAGTAAAACACTACCCTTCCTGTTTATGGACACTCTCGCCACTCCTAATGTCTAGTCAGTCTTCCCCTTCACCATTACTTTGTAATAACACCACCCTGTGGAAAAGCCCTCCTTTCCCAGGACACTGACGATCAGATTAAATTATCCTGGAAGATTCTTTCTTTGCTCTCCTCTTCTAAGGTCTCTCCGGGTCACTTGTTTCCCGTCTGCAGACAGGAGAAGAGAGAGATGATCCGGATCCAGAATCACATCCACTGTGGAGAATCAAGAAAGACATAGTTGCCCGCTGAGCAAAGTGTACATAGTGAATACAGTGTTTATGTAGTTTTATAAACTGGGTGGTTCGAGCCCTGGATGCTGATTGGCTGACAGCCGTGGTATATCAGACCATGTACCACGGGTATGTCAAAACATGTATTTTTACATTGGTAACCAGTTTATAATAGCAATAAGGCACCTTGAGGGTTTGTGGAATATGGCCAATATACCACGGCTAAGGGCTGTATCCAAGCACTCCATATTGTGTTGTGCCTAAGAACAGCCCTTAGCCATGGTATACTGTCCATATACCACACCCCCTCGTGCCTTACTGCTTAATTATACAACGGGTGGGTCTAATCCTGAATGCTGATTGTGTACAGTGATGAATGTATTGTACTGGTTCATTCCAGTAAGTTAGGTACAGTATGGTTAGGTACAGTAGGTACGGTGGGAATGTGCCTGTACTTTTCTGCAACTCTGAAAAATGCACAACATACAAAAAACACTATAAATAAAAGCTATATTTGAAGAAGTAAAAAAAAATCCACAGAAACAAACTCAGACAAGCACAATACACAGACTACACATCTCAAAGCATTACTTCCTTACCTGTTGTAAACCATGACATTTTATTCTTGAATGTCTTCATCTTTCCACTGTTGCACCAGACTGGAGATTCCCTGTTCCCTAAGGAACAGCTGCAGGAAGAGAGGCTTTGCCACCAGACCGCTTTGGGGCCTCGAGCCTCTCTAATGCAACAGGAACAGCACCAATGCTGATATCTGAGAAACTATGATGAGTTCTAGGAATGTTATCTCATCTGATGTTGTACAGTATAAAATGGCAGTATGACAACACTCCTATTTCAGTTTACAGAGAAAATCATAAAGTCAGCAAAAACTGAAACGGCCCTTTTTCAGGACCCTGTCTTTCAAAGATAATTCGTGAAAATCCAAACAACAGATCTTCATTGTAAAGGGTTTAAACACTGTTTCCCATGCTTGTTCAAAGAACCATAAACAATTAATGAACACGCACATGTGGAACGGTCGTCAAAACACTAACAACTTACAGATGGTAGGCAATTAAGGTCACAGTTATGAAAACTTAGGACACTAAAGAGGCCTTTCTACTGACTCTGAAAAACACCAAAAGAAAGATGCCCAGGGTCCCTGCTCATCTGCGTGAACGTGCCTTAGGCATGCTGCAAGGAGGCATGAGGACTGCAGATGTGGCCAGGGCAATAAATTGCAATGTCCGTACTGTGAAAAGCCTAAGACAGCGTTACAGGGAGACAGGACAGACAGCTGATTGCCCTAGCAGTGGCAGACCACGTGTAACAACACCTGCACAGGATCGGTACATCCGGAAAATCACACCTGTGTGACAGGTACAGGATAGCAACAACAACTGCTTGAGTTACACCAGGAACGCACAATCCCTCCATCAATGCTCAGGCTGTCTGCAATAGGCTGAGAGAGGCTGGACTGAGGGCTTGTAGGCCTGTTGTAAGGCATGTCCTCACCAGCAACAACGTCGCCTATGGGCACAAACCCACTGTCGCTGGACCAGACAGGACTGGCAAAAGTGCTCTTCACTGATGAGTCGCAGTTTTGTCTCACCAGGGGCGACGGTCAGATTTGCGTTTATCGTTGAAGGAATGAACATTACACTCTGGAGTGGGATCGATTTGTAGGTGGAGGGTCCGTCATGGCCTGGGGTAGTGTGTCACAGTATCATCGGACTGAGCTTGTTGTCATTGCAGGCAATCTCAACACTGTGTGTTACAGGGAAGACATCCTTGTCACTCATGTGGTACCTTTCCTGCAGGTTCATCCTGACATGACCCTCCAGCATGACAATGCCACCAGCCATACTGCTCGTTCTGCGCGTGATTTTCTGCAAGACAGGAGTGTCAGTGTCCTGCTATGGCCAGTGAAGAGCTCGGATCTCAATCCCATTGAGCACGTCTGGGACCTGTTGGATTGGAGGGTGAGGACTAGGGCTATTCCCCCCAGAAATGTCTGGGAACTTGCAATTGCCTTGGTGGAAGAGTGGGGTAACATCTCACAGCAAGAACTGGCAAATCTGGTGCAGTCCATGAGGAGGAGATACACAGCAGTACTTAATGCAGCTGGTGGCCACACCAGATACTAACTGTTACTTTTGATTTTGACCCCACCTTTGTTCAGGGACACATTATTCAATTTCTGTTAGTCACATATCTGTGGAACTTGTTCAGTTTATGTCTCAGTTGTTGAATCTTGTTATGTTCATACAAATATTTACACATGTTAAGTTTGCTGAAAATAAACACAGTTGACAGTGAGGACATTTCTTTTTTTGCTGAGTTTATCTACCCACTAAGTACACAAAGTACTGTACCTCAACACATTCAATAGCCTTAAACCATAAGTTCAAGTGCAGTATTAAATTATGCACTAATATCACATTTTGTGCTGTGTTTTATCCTCACAATCTGATTTTTGGTAAAATAAACTCAACTATCCCTCAATGGTAACATAAAAACTAGAAAAGCCCATTGCATGTATTCTATTGTTTCTAGGTATTTCTGTCTTTCCACTTACCAGTATGTTGTTTTAAGGTCTAGTGAATCAGTACCAAGTTCCAGTGTATCATCATGTAAATCTCCTGTTTAGTTTCACTTCCCTACAGCTATGTCATTACCCCTTGCTTTGTTTGTTTCTCTCTGTTTGTTTCTCTCTCCTCCTCCTCCTCCCTGCTCTTCCTCATCTTCCTTCTCCTCCTTCCTCCTCACCATCCTCTTCCTCCTCCTCCCCCTCTCGAGTGGCGCAGTGATCTAAGGTACTGCATCTCAGTGCTAGAGACGTCACTACAGACCCTGGTTTGATTCCAGGCTGTATCACAACATGCTGTGGGAGTCCCTTAGGGCAGCGCACAATTGGCCCAGCGTTGTCCAGGTTTGGCTGGGGTAGGCCACCATTGTAAATAAGAATTTGTTCTTAAGTGACTTGCCTAGTTAAATAAAATGTAAATCAATTCCTCCTCCTTCTCCTACAAAACTCACTCAATGAAAGAAAAGAAGCGTGGTTAGCCACATTTTCAGAATCGTTTTATCTGTGAATGTGTTAGGCCTTAAAGTCTACTACTTGAAGTATGTGTTTACATATTGAACCAATGTATGTATTTTTATTGATTACTATTTTAAGTTTATTATATTGTACATTTTTTATTTGACAGTATACTGTAGTGCAGGGTGGGTTTCCATAGTCAATGTTATCCTTTCTATAATAAACACAATCCAGTCATTACACTGATCTGATTTCTAATATTGTGGTATTAATTATGATGCCTATGTCTAATCCTTCTCCCCTCATTAATTATGATCATAGGATGGCGGGTAGCCTAGTGGCTAAGACTGTTGTGCCTGTAAACAAAAGGCTCAAATCCCTTAGCCGACTAAGGGAAAAATATGGCTATATGCCCTGTATTCTGTCACAACTTAATATTTTTTTTTGCCACTAGTGGGAGATAATATACCACTCAGACTGAGATGTCATGTTCTATTCTTTTTTCCAAATTCAACCTAGCAGCGACCTCATGCGACTGATATTCCTGACATGCGCATTACAAACTGCAATCTGACCACAGAATCGGAAAAGAACGACAGCAAAGACAAGACCACAATGGGACAGCGCCGGGTGATTTTATCAAATTTATCAAAAATCCCTTACAAGACGTCCAACAGGAGTAGAAAAACGCAATCGATACGCATTTAAGGACTTGAAGTGGATCAGATACACACAGAACGAGCCGAACGACGAAAAGTCAATAGTTTTTTCTAAGGGAGGAAGTTTATTGTGGCGAAGGAAATATAATAGACCGGGTAGGCAGGGTGGGTCTGCGGAAAGCAGCCAGAGCGGGGTACAGTCAGAATACAAACTCACCCACCCAGCCAGACATGGAGGAGTTCGGGTCAGCGTTGGAAAAGAATGTGACCGATTTAACGGTTATGGACGTGTATGACATAGCCGCGGTAGTGGGCCAAGAGTTTGAGAGGATCATTGATCAGTACGGCTGTGAGGCTCTGTCCAGGCTCATGCCCAAAGTAGTGCGGGTGCTGGAAATCGTGGAGGTGATGGTCAGTAGGAACAGCATCAGCCCGGAGACAGATGAGCTGAGGCTGGAGCTGGATAAACTACGGCTGGAGAGGATGGACCGGCTGGAGAAAGAGAAGAAACACAAGAAGGTCACAATTATCTTATACAGGATGAGATAAATCATAGGCCTGAGATTAATAATAGGGGTAGTTGTTACCAAACGTAGCCTAATTTAAAACAGCAGGCCTAATAATAGGCAAAATAGCCTAATAATTTAAGGTGAAGATATGACAATACTGGTAACAAAAAAATAGAAAAGAAAGAAAGAAAACAAATAGAAAGAACAGAAAGAGAAGGCAAATCATTTGCCATCATGAGAATAATGCAATTACATTGTTATAACAATAACTTTGAAAAGTGTACTAGGCATTTTGAATAGTTGGCCGATAGTATATATTAAATATAATTGAAAATCTAACCACTGATATACCCCCTCTAAAATATGAATCTGACATTAATGACAACTTGATTGACTGTGGATAGGCTACATTGTTACATTTCACTTCTTGTATTGCTATGTGTGGGCTGTTATGTCACAGAAATATGAAAAAAAAATATATATATATATATATATGTTGTTGAATATATAGGGTCACAGCACAACTCTTCACTTTTTAAAATTTTATTTATTTCACCTTTATTTAACCAGGTAGGCCAGTTGAGAACAGGTTCTCATTTACAACTGCGACCTGGCCAAGATAAAGCAAAGCAGTGCGACAAAAACAACAACACAAAGTTACACATGGGATAAACAAAACAGTCAATTAGACAATAGAAAATCTGTATACCATGTGTGCAAATGAAGTAAGGAGGTAAGGCATTAAATAGGCCATAGTGGCAAAGTAATTACAATTTAGCAATTGACACTGGAGTGATAGATGTGCAGGTGTTGGCTTTGGGGAGCGCGTGCTACGGGTGGGTGCTGCTATGGTGACCAGTGAGCTGAGATAAGGCAAAGCTTTACTTATTTGGCGACAAATATGTAGCAAGGACCAGCCGACGAGAGCGTACAGGTCGCAGTGGTGGGTAGTATTTGGGGCTTTGGCGACAAAACGGATGGCACTGTGATAGACTGCATCCAATTTGCTAGTAGGTCTATAACATGTCACATTTACATGAAACCTATATCTCTATCCCTAGTTATGTTCCTCTGCCCTGGGCCCAAGCCCGTAGGGGGCCCAGGGGCAGAATTAATATTATATATGTATAAAAAATACATTACTGGAACCACAGGAGCTGGGTCTCAAATTTTCAAAATAAACCAGAGAGCTTAACTTAGCCACAGAGGATCAATAGCTTCTCTATAAAAAAACAAGTTTTAAGTTTTATCACAAGCGCATACAGGTGACTGGAAAAATAAAGGAAACGCCAACAGAAGCTTTAATGCGCCAATGAGTGGTCCTAAACCATGCCAGGAAGATGCACCTCACACTAGAGGTCGACCGATTAATCGGAATGGCTGATTAATTAGGGCCGATTTCAATTTTTCATAACAATCGGAAATCGGTATTTTTGGACACCGTTTTGGCAGATTTATTTATTTATATATACATTTTTTACACCTTTATTTATTTAACTAGGCAAGTCAGTTAAGAACACATTCTTATTTTCAATGACGGCCTAGGAACGGTGGGTTAACTGCCTTGTTCAGGAGCAGATCAACAGATTTTTACCTTGTCAGCTCGGGGTTTCAATCTTGCAACCTTACAGTTAACTAGTCCAACGCTATAACCACCTGCCTCATTGCACTCCACAAGGAGCCTGCCTGTTATGCGAATGCAGTAAGAAGCCAAGGTAAATTACTAGCTAGCATTAAATGTATCTTATAAAAAACTATCAATCAAGGGGTGGCAGGGTAGCCAAGTGGTTAGAGCATTGGACTAGTAAAATAAAGGTAAAAAAAATCATAATCACTAGTTAACTACACATGGTTGATGATATTACTAGTTTATCTAGCGTGTCCTGCGTTGCATATAATCGGTGCGCATTTGCAAAAAAGGACTGTCGTTGCTCCAACGTGTGCCTAACCATAAACATCAATTCCTTTCTTAAAAACAATACACAAGTATATATTTTTAAACCTGCATATTTAGTTAATTATTACCTGCTAACATTAATTTATTTTAACTAGGTAAATTGTGTCGCTTCTCTTGCAACAGAGTCAGGGTATATGCAGCAGTTTGGGCCACCTGGCTCGTTGCGAACTGTGTGAAGACTATTTCTTCCTATCAAAGACAGCCAACTTCGCCAAACGGGGGATGATTTAACAAAAGCGCATTTACGAAAAAAGCACAAGCGTTGCACGACTGTAGCTAACCATAAACATCAATGCCTTTCTTAAAATCAATACACAGAAGTATATATTTTTAAACCTGCATATTTAGCTAAAAGAAAACCAGGTTAGCAGGCAATATTAGCCAGGTGTCACTTCTTCTTGTGTCACTTCTCTTGCGTTCATTGCACGCAGAGTCAGGGTATATGCAACAGTTTGCTCCCTCTGCTGTTTCCTGAAGTTCATGATCATCTCCTTTGTTTTTTTGACATTGAGTGAGAGGTTATTTTCCTGACACCACACTCCGAGGGCCCTCACCTCCTCCCTGTAGGCCGTCTGGTCGTTGTTGGTAACCAAGCCTACCACTGTAGTGTCGTCTGCAAACTTGATGATTGAGTTAGAGGCGTGCATGGCCACGCAGTCATGGGTGAAAAGAGAGTACAGGAGAGGGCTGAGAACGCACCCTTGTGGGGCCCCAGTGTTGAGGATCAGCGGGGTGGAGATGTTGTTTCCTACCTTCACCACCTGGGGGCGGCCCGTCAGAAATTCCAAGACACAGTTGCACAGGGCGGGGTTGAGATCCAGGGTCTTGAGCTTAATGACGAGTTTGGAGGGTACTATGGTATTAAATGCTGAACTGTAGTCAATGAACAGCATTCTTACGTAGGTATTCCTCTTGTCCAGATGGGATAGGCCAGTGTGCAGTGTGATGGCGATTGCATCGTCAGTGGACCTATTGGGGCGGTAAGCAAATTGGAGTGGGTCTAGGGTATCAGGTATGGTAGAGACGATATGCTCCTTGACTCTCAAAGCACTTTGTGATGACAGAAGTGAGTGCAACGGGACGATAGTCATTTAGTTCAGTTACCTTAGCTTTCTTGGGAACAGGAACAATGGTGGCTATCTTGAAGCATGTGGGGACAACAGACTGGGATAGGGATGGATTGAATATGTCCGTGAACACACCAGCCAGCTGGTCTGCGCATGCTCTGAGGCAGCCTTGCGAGGGTTAACACGGCAGCCTTGCGAGGGTTAACACGTTTAAATGTTTTGCTCACGTTGGCCACGGAGAAGGAGAGCCCACAGGCTTTGGTAGCGGGCCGTGTCAGTGGCGCTGTATTGTCCTCAAAGCAAGCAAAGAAGTTGTTTAATTTGTCTGGGAGCAAGACGTTGATGTCCGCAACGGGGCTGGTTTTCTTTTTGTCATCTGTGATCGGGGCGGCAGGGTAGCCTAGTGGTTAGAGCGTTGGACTAGTAACCGGAAGGTTGCAAGTTCAAACCCCCGAGCTGACAAGGTACAAATCTGTCGTTCTGCCCCTGAACAGACAGTTAACCCACTGTTCCTAGGCTGTCATTGAAAATAACAATTTGTTCTTAACTGACTTGCCTGGGTAAATAAAGGTAAAAAAAAAAATTGACTGTAGACCCTGCCACATACGTCTTGTGTTTGAGCCGTTGAATTGCGACTCTACTTTGTCTCTATACTGATGATTTGCATGTTTGATTGCCTTGCGGAGGGAATAGCTACACTGTTTGTATTCGGTCATGTTTCCAGTCGTCTTGCCATGATTAAAAGCGGTGGTTCGCACTTTCATTTTTGCGCGAATGCTGCCATCAATCCACGGTTTATGGTTAGGAAATGTTTTAATAGTCACAGAGGGTACGACATCTCTGATGCACTTGCTAATAAGTTAGCGTATACTTCAATGTTGTTGCCTGAGGCTATCTGGAACATATCTCAGTCCATGTGATCGAAGCAATCCTGAAGAGTGGAATCCAATTGGTCAGACCAGCGTGGGACAGAACGGAGCACGGGCGTTTCCTGTTTTAGTTTCTGTCTATAGGCTTGGAGCAACAAAATGGAGTCATGGTCAGATTTGCCGAAAGCAGGGCGGGGGAGGGCTTTGTATGCATCGCGGAAGTTAGAGTAGCAATGATCCAGAATGCTAGCAGCCTGTGTCGCGCATTCAATATGCTGATAGAATTTAGGAAGTCTAGTTCTCAGGTTAGCTTTGTTAAAATCCCCGGTTATAATAAATGCAGCCTCAGGACGTATGGAAAGGCTGTATGTAAAGGCAGGATGTATGTAAAGGCAGCCTCAGGATGTGTGGTATCCAGTTTACATAGAGTCAAGTGAAGTTCTTTAAGGGCAGACAAGGTATCTCTGTGTGTGTGTGTGTGTGTGTGTGTATGTTAACTCTATGTGTGTGTATGTGTGTGTGTGTGTGTGTGTAGGAGTTGGAGCTGGTAGAAGATGTATGGCGAGGGGAGGCCCAGGACCTGTTGTCTCAGATCGCTCAACTTCAGGAAGAGAACAAGACTCTTCTCACTAACATGTCCATCAAAGATCCCATGAGTGAAGAGGACCTACAGAGGCATGAAGGTACTCAACCCTAAACCCCTCACTCTACACCCTGGACTCTTAACCCACACATGCATTATTACTTTAAATGTTTATCTGGTACTGTCTCAAAACTTAATGAGAAGTCACATCAACTCCATTTAAGTTATGATAACAAATGAACTTCTTTAAAATTGTTTTTAAAATCAGTGTTTTTGCATGTACATTGAGTGATTGATTAATCGTATACTAAACTAATCCAATCATTTAGTTAGATTTTTTGCACCCGTTACTGAAAATGTTGTTCCAGTTTATATGGCTTAGGTTGCCTGCTCACACTGCTCCTAAACATGTCAGTCATTATGAATGCAGGTTTCAGGTCAATCAACATTGAAACTGTTGGATATCCTAACTTCAGCTGGACACTAATAGGAATTACACATCACTTTGAAAGCCAATATAATGTGACTTGCACTTGGGGTTGCTTAACTCTGGTAAATCTTCCATGTTTTCCAGAAATTGCGGTTGGATTATTCCTGGAAATCCTTTGTGGGATTTTTTTTATTTTTAATATGGGAATTTCAATAAAGTTACCAGAATTTTGTAGGCCTGATGTGGCCTGTAAACCATGAGTTTCAGGCCACTGTAGTAGGGTTATGTAACGGTTGACGTCGGTGGAAGAAGGAGAGGACCAAAGCACAGCGTGGTTCGTGTTCATCTTGATTTAATAATAATAAAAAAACTGAACACTTCAAATTACAAAACAACAAACGAAACAATTATATCTAGTGCAGACACACAAAGACTGAAAACAACCACCCACAAACCCCAACAGAAAACAGGCTACCTAAATATGGTTCCCAATCAGAGACAATGACTAACACCTGCCTCTGATTGAGAACCATATCAGGCCAAACAAGAAACCCCACATAGAAACAGAAAACATAGACTGCCCACCCAACTCACGCCCTGACCACACTAAAACAAAAAATACAAAAGGACTATGGTCAGAACGTGACAGGTAAAGCTTGGCCTCAAAGTAAGACTTTATGAGATATGAATGTATTGTGTTTATTGAGTTTAATTCTAATGATAACATTCACCTAGGAACTCACTTTGACTGAGAATGAACGAATTGAACAACCATGGCTCTGTCACTAACAAATACAGTCATGGGTGGTAACTACAATTCAGTTGAAAAGGCAAGACACACTGGGAAATTATATTGGGAGACATTACTCAAACATTTTAAGCTGTTACAACTTAAATCTGGACCCCCTACAGGGTCACAGTGACTCTATCAGTTTGAGTAATGACTACAAAATCATATATTAAACGATACAGTATATTAAATGCAACAGGTTTCCTCAAAAGTGTTTAGTAATGGGGCACATTTGGTTTACAGTGCACACACAATAACAATATTGAAAGAATGTGGGTTACACATACATACTATACAAACACCCTCAGAACAGCCTCAATTTGTCAGGGCATGGACTCTACAAGGGGTTGAAAGCATTCCACGGGATGCTGGCCCATGCTGACTCCAAAACATCCCACAGTTGTCCTTTGGGTGGTGTACCATTCTTGATACAAACTGGAAACTGTTGAGTGGGAAAAACCCAGCAGCGTTGCAGTTCTTGACACACTCAAACAGGTGCACCTGACACCTACTACCATACCCTGTTCAAAGGCACTTAAATGTTTTGTCTTGTCCATTCACCATCTGAATGACACACATACACAATCAATGTCTCAATTGTCTCAAGGCTTAAAAATCCTTCTTTAACCTGTCTCCTCCCCTTCATCTACACTGATTGAGGTGAGTGGGATCGTAGCTTTCACCTGGATTCACCTGCTCAGTCTGTCATGGAAGTAGTAGGTGTTCCTAATGTTTTGTACACTCAATGTACACCGTCGCTCCCTCGCTCTCTCTCTCTCACACACACACACACACACACACACACACACACACACACACACACACACACACACACACACACACACACACACACACACACACACAAAGGAGGCCTTCTCTGTGTTTGAGGCTGAGCCAGTCTCATCACTGCATGAGTGGCTCTGTTGTGATGTCACAGAGGGGATACAGTCCCCCTGACGCACACACACACACACACACACACACACATACAAGAAGACGGACAGACCACCCTCAGTGTTCCGTACACCTGCTAGACACACACACACTGCATAATCATGCTTCACGCACACGTAAGTCTCCACAAAGTCCACTCCACCTGCTCAGTGAGTCCTGACTGAAGTTTAAAATTCTTGCTTCCTCCATCGTTTATATTCAGGGCTGTGTCAGCCAGGGGTACGCAGTGTCTGTGTCAGAGAAATCAGGTGTGTGTGCTGTTTTCTATTTTAAACCTAGTCAGGCTCACAGACAGGAACTCCGCTGCTGTGCTCATATTCACTTGATGTATTCTCCCATGCAGTTCAACATGTGTACACATAACACACACAGGGTATTCATGTTGTTCTAACTTGGTTCCTTTCTCCTGTGTCTTGGCTGCCAGGCCTTTATATTGTTCCTCTATACTTACCCCTCTCTGCTCTGCATCTCAGGTTGTCAGATCTGATGTTGATTTGTTGCGTTGCCAGGTATGTCGGAGCGGGAGCGTCAGGTGATGAAGAAGCTGAAGGAGGTAGTGGACAAGCAGAGAGACGAGATCCGAGCCAAAGACCGCGAGCTCACGCTCAAGAATGAGGACGTTGAGGCAGTAAGGGCGGCGGGATGGGTGCTTGCTTGGGGTGGAAGTTGTCCCTCCCTATACATAGACCTAAGATCAGCTAACCCTTCCCCAATTCTACCCTTAGCCATTAGGAGGGAGAACACAAAGCTGACCTTAAGTCAGTGGTCAGGGGTCAGGGACTCCTTGTAGGGTGTGGGGAATCTGTTTATTTATTCAAGTGTATTGATTTGATGGATCAATTAACTCTCTTCTCTCTCTTTTTCTGTTTCCCTCTTTATTACATCCTCCTGTACTTGTTCTCTCTCTGTGACCCGCTCTCTGTTCTGCCTGTCCCCTAACTCTCTCTCACACTTCTTCTCATTTCTCCCCCCTCTATCTCTATCTCCACCCCATCCATCCATATCCCTGCATCTCCCTTCCCCTCCAACCTCTTTCTAGCTCCAGCAGCAGCAGTCTCGTCTGATGAAGATCAACCATGACCTGCGCCATAAGATCTCTGTGGTGGAAGCTCAAGGGAAAGCCCTCATTGAGCAGAAGGTTCCAAGCCTTTAGGATGTGTAATACATATTGTTTTTCCAACTGTATTTGCAAAACAAAAGAGTTCAGAATTATTTTAAAAATGTATTATATTTGTATGTTTAAGGTAGAACTGGAGGCGGGAGCTCAGGCACGGGTACAGGAAATGGGATCACTCCGGCAGGAAGTTACGCGTTTAAGGGAGCGACTGCAAGGAGACATGCCCCCTCAGGGTCCAGAGGTGCCTCCTCCCCAGCTCCCATCCCCTGCACAGGTAATAACAACACCTGCTCAGGTCGCACAAACCCAGCCAGGCACAGCTACACAGGAAACACTCACCTGCACATGTAACTATACAGTTTATACAGGCAGACATCCTCCCAGCAGACCCAGGTGCTACATTATAACCCTGGCAGCCTCTGGCAGAGTCACACGCAGTGTGCTGGTATTCTCTTTTCTTTCCACATCTATGAGAGTATCTTTGCAGCCTGAGTTAATTTATAGCAGTCTGACTCACAGCCTGTAGAGTCTGGCTGTAGCTAGTGAGTCAGGGAGCATGGAGTCTCTGCCTCATCGGAAAACATGACCTAGCTATCATAAGAGGGGTTGGAGGTGGAGGGAGGGGGCCAGGACAGAAATAGCCTTCCTCCCTTCTACCCCTCCACAGTCAGCCAACCAGCCAGCCAACCAGCCAACCAGAGGGATATAAAAAGAGACAGAATGGCAGCCAGAAAATTCAGGACAGCTAAAAGTGACCTGACAATGACCTGTATAGTCACCAAATGGGTTCACTGGTAGTCAAATTAAACACTGATTTTTCACAGACTTCATACAGCAAGTGTAACACGTACACTGAGTGGACAAAACATTATGAACACCTGCCCTTTCCATGACATAGACTGACCAGGTGAATCCAGGTGAAAGATGTGATCCCTCACGGATGTCATTTATTAAATCACATTCAATCAGTGTAGACGAAGGGGAGGAGGCAGGTTAAAGAAGGACTGTTAAGCCTTGAGACAATTTAGACATGGATTGTGTTTGTGGGTCACTCAGAGGGTGAATGGGCAAGACAAAAGATTGAAGTGCCTTTGAATATAGTATGGTAGTAGGTGTCAGGTGCACCGGTTTGTGTACCTCAAGAACTGCAACACTGCTTGGTTGCAATAGTTTTCCATGTGTATCAAGGATGGTCCACCACCCAGAACATCCAGTCAACTTGACACAACTGTGGGAAGCATTGGAGTCAACATGGGCCAGCATCCCTGTGGAAATCTTTCGACACCTTGTAGAGTCCATGCTCTGACAAATTGAGGCTGTTCTGAGGTGCTGTGCAACTCAATATTTAGGAAGGTGTTCTTAATGTGTTGTACTCACTTGTACACTCATCACCCACAATACTCTGCAGTACGATTTATGTTTTCACTTTCCTTTTACAATGTCTGTAAGAATTTTCTAGAGAGATTTGATCTCAGACTAACCTGGATAAAAAAAGGTACAATAACTCCCCCAGCCTGGTATTCCCTCCTCAGAGGCGGGGATTCAGGGTGTGGGCTGGCCCGAACCAGACAGACACTACCCCCCAGAGCTGCGGTTGGGGCATTACGATCCTGCCCCGCGTCTCCCGTCCCTGGATGCTGATGAGGATGTAGAGGAAGAGGCAGTGTTGCTATGGGTAACACCGTAGTGCTAGCTAGCTAGCCGCCCCCAGAATGGTGTGTTTGTCGTGACCTCTAACCTTTGCACCGCCACCGTCCCCCTAAACAGTGTTCTATAGATGCTGATTTAGCTAGAGAACAGAGTGCTGCCTGGGTGACCGGTCAAGGACTGTGTTTTTGATCCAGCAAACCTTGGTAGTTCAGCATGTGAGTCAGTGGACCCTTTTCCCTAACTAAACTTTACCACATAAGTGTGTGTTTGAGAGTAAGATGAAGAGTGAGGGATTGTGTATGGACAGTATGTGTTGGAGTGTGCATATGCATACGTTACAGTCAGTGTGTGTGTCGGGGAAGGATATATACAGTATATATATACAGTACCAGTCAAAAGTTTGGACACACCTACTCATTCACAGGTTTTCCTTTATTTTTACTATGTTCTACATTGTAGAATAATAGTGAAGACATCAAAACTATGAAATAACACATATGGAATCATGTAGTAACTAAAAAGGTGTTAAACAAGTCTAAATATATTTTATATTTGAGATTCTTCAAAAGTAGCCACCCTTTGCCTTTGCAAACTCTTGGCATTCTCTCAACCAGCTTCATGAGGTAGTCACCTGGAATGCTTTTCCAACAGTCTTGAAGGAATTCCCACATATGCTGAGCACTTTTTGGCTGCTTTTAATTCACTCTGCTGTCCAACTCATCCCAAACCACCTCAATTGGGTTGAGGTTGGGTGATTGTGGAGGCCAGATCATCTGATGCAACATTTCATCACTTGCCTTCTTGGTCAAATAGCACTTACACAGCCTGGAGGTGTGTTGGGTCATCGTCCTGTTGAAAAACAAATGATAGTCCCACTAAGAGCAAACCAGGTGGAATGGCGTATCGCTGCAAAATGCTCTGGTAGCCATGCTGGTTAAGTGTACCTTGAATTCTAAATAAAGTGTGTCACCAGCAAAGCACCACCACACCTCATCCATGCTTCATGGTGGGAACTCCACAGGTGGAGATCAGCCGTTCACATACTCTGCGTCTCACAAAGACACAGCAGTTGGAACCCAAAATCTCCCATTTGGACTCAACAGCCTAAAGGACAGATTTCCACCAGTCTAATGTCCATTGCTCGTGTTTCTTGGCCCAAGCAAAAGTCTTCCTTTTATTGGTGTCCTTTAGTAGTGGGTTCTTTGTATCAATTTGACCATGAAGACCTGATTCACGCAGTCTCCTCTGAATAGTTGAGGATGAGATGTGTCTGTTACTTGAACTCTGTGAAGCAATTCTTTGGGCTGTAATCTGAGGTGCAGTTAACTCTAATGAATGAACTTATCCTCTGCAGCAGAGGTAACCATAACTTCCTTTCCTGTGGTGGTCCTCATATTTCATCATAGCGCTTGATGGTTTTTGCGACTGCACTTGAAGAAACTTTCAAAGTTCTTGAAATATTCCGGATTGATTAACCTTCATGTCTTTAAAGTCATGAAGGGCTGTCGTTTCTCTTTGCTTATTTGAGTTGTTCTTGTCATAATATGGACTTGGTCTTTTACCAAATAGGGCTATCTTCTGTATACCAATTCCACAAATGAACTTTTAACAAGGCACACCTGTTAATTGACATGCATTTTAGGTGACTACCTCATGAAGCTGGTTGAGCAAAGCTGTCATCAAGGCAAAGGGTGGCTACTTTAAAGAATCTCAAATATATTTTGTTTGTTTAATACTTTTTTGGTTACTACATGATTCCATGTGCTATTTCATAGTTTTGATGTCTTCACAATTATTCTACAATATAGAAAATAGTAAAAATAAAGAAAAACCATTGAATGAGCAGGTGTGTCCAAACTTTTGCCAGCTACTGTACATGCACAGTGTGTATGTGGGAGTGTGTGTGTGCTCCTGCCTGCAGTTCTACTACCCCAGTTTGAACACCCTAAATGTTGATTTTGATGGCACAGAGCATGTGTGAATTAAGTGTCCCTCTACCAACTATGTCTGTGTGTGTGTGTGTGTGTGTGTGTGTGTGTGTGTGTGTGTGTGTGTGTGTGTGTGTGTGTGTGTGTGTGTGTGTGTGTGTGTGTGTGTGTGTGTGTGTGTGTGTGTGTGTGTGTGTGAGATAACTGGGTCAGACTGTACCACTGCAGCTGTCGCATCTAATCATAGACTGCACTGACACCCCATGGACTAGTTCAGTCCCTTCCCTTTCATCTGCAATGGCAAAGTATGTAGTTGGCACCAACAGAACTTAGAGCATTAGAATGTTAGTTTAGCCAGTCATGATAATAGCATGACTGGTTGTTCATGCCTCTTTTTTTCACGCTTCATTTGCTACACAGTGACTTGCTAAAAGACTGTTTGCTGCATGACTGACCTCTGTTGGTTGCAAGCAATGAGTTAGTCTGAAGCTCAGTATCTGAGGTAAGGAAGGAAGGCAGGAAGGAGAGAAGGGTGCATTGCCTAAGTATTGTAACAGGGCCCAGGGTCTGACCTACAGTTCTCTTCCTGTGCCACCAGGAGGCGATGTGTGATCAGGACACACCTGCTCTGTTTCAACATTTTACCAAGGTATCCCTTCTTTCTTCTATTCCTTCCTTTCCTGCCCTCCTCTCTTCCTTTCATCATCCCATGATGTAATGTGGCTGTCCCCCACTAGGAGGCACTATGTGATGAGGAGGTGGACGGCCTGGACCAGAAGGATCCCAACAGGCCCCGGTTCACACTACAGGAGCTGAGAGACGTTCTGCATGAGAGGAACGAGCTCAAGTCCAAAGTGTTCGTGCTGCAGGAGGAGGTCGCCTACTACAAAAGGCAGCCATCATTATTTTTACCATACAAACAGAACATGTTTAGAAAAATATAAACAATCAGATGAGATTATCACAGTTTGTCAGGTTTAATTTAAGAAGTTAAAAGTGAACAATATTGACAATGCTGATGATGATGATGGTAGTGGAGTGATGACTGTTCTTCCTCTCTCCAGTGAAGAGGTGGAGGATGAGACCGGGCCTCCCACTCCTTCCCCATCCCCCGAACAGCTGAGGGCACGGCCTCGACACAACGCACAGCCTGAGTCAGGAATCAAACGCCTGTACGTACCAATCACACAGATACACTGGATACCTTTAACATATCGCATTTATGCTCCTGGTCAACTAAATCAGCATGTGTGGTTTAAAGTAACCACCATCTGGCAACAACACCAGTAACATGGCTACATCTCACAGCAGAAGAATATAAATGAAATGGGCTGTGGTTGATGTGGTCCCTCTCCCTCTGTCTCTCTCTCTCTGCTTGCCTCTTTGTGAATGTCTGTATGTGCTTGTGCGGGTATACGCGTGTGTGTATTTATACATGTGTATGTGTGTGTGTGTGTGTATGTGTGTACCTCTGTGTGACAGGATCTTCACAGCCATAATGCCGATGGTGGCGGCTGGGTTGATTCCAGATGACCCCACTTTACAGCCAATCAGACGTCTCATATCCCTTGTACGACCCCTGTCATTGGTTGGCCTCTGTGTCACTCACTGTCTTAGCTAACACCCCCCCCATCCAATGCTTTTATTCATGTGGCCAGGAGTTTTCTTACCTTGTGATCTAACCAGTAAAAACTCTGGGCCCTGTTTATCGGACCTGCATGGACCCTCCCACCCCTTGTAGGTGTTTGTATTCTGATTGGCTGATTGTGGGGATATCTAAATCACTGTCCAGTGTGAAGATGGTAGATCATTAGAATCAGCCAATCAGAATAGGATGTTTATTCACTCCCGTTTCCAATTCACTAACAGATTTGTATAAAACTTTTGCTTTTGCTCTGCTCCTGTTGCTTTGTGCTCTAACCCAGATGCACTTTCAGTCTCCACTCATAACTCACTAGGTAGAAATCACAGGAGGTTGGTGGCACCTTAAATGAGGTGGACGGGCTCATGGTAATGGCTGAAGCAGAATAGGTGGAATGGCAGCAAATACATCAAACACATGAGCCATCCATTAGTTCCTTTCCTGCCATTATTATGAGCCGTCCTCCCCTCAGCAGCCTCCACTGGTAGAAATGCATCTCACTTCTATGTATTTTAACAGTTATAACCAGGACTCTAAATAATATGTCTGGAGAACATAAAGGAACAATGACGCTGAGTAGTGAAGTCCACTTTTTTGTCTCTCTTTCTCTCTGTCCTTCTCGACTCTTCCCTCCTCTGTTCTTCCTTGCTTCCTCTTCTCTCCCAGGTTTAGCTTCTTCTCTCGTGACAAGAGGCGGAACTCCCAGCGGAATGCACAGTTTGATGACAGCTTCAGCTCGTGGGCGGGGAATGATGAGGTGTACACGGAACAGGCCCAGGAAGCTTTGCAGCACATGTAGTGATTGGACAGCGTTTGATGATGTCACTCAGAACTCTTTCCCAGTAATGTTGCAATGCACTTAAAGGCATCGTAAAGGTTAGCTTATTGCACAGTACGAAACACCTACAGCTCAGCACAGCCATCCACCTACTGAAATACATACTGACACTGAAATACCATCAGCTCTAAGTAACAGAGTCATTCAGCCAGCATCTAGAGTAGTGAAACCTAACCACCCTGGCTTTGGCAGTAAAATCCTTGCCTTGCCTTGGGACTGTGCTTAGTGTGCCTGCTGCAGCACAATGGGATTGTGTGACATTTTTGCTTCTAAGTGACAGGAATCACAGAGGGTTGAGGGTGAAGAGGAGCCTTTCTTTATCTCAAAGTGAAACCCACCAGAATTGATGGATGCTCAGAGCGGTTCCCTTTGTGTTAGAACAGGCAGGGCGTGTGAGAGATACACAGAGTCAGGCTTGGAAGGATTGTGGAACGAGGTGACAGGAGAGCGAGATAGAGGAACCACACGAGACACTCCAGATAGAGAATCATGGGACAGACAAAGAAAGAGGAGGGTTCAATCCAGTAAAGAAACCTTGAAGACAAGTGGGCATGTTTTTTTAAATGATTCAAATAATGGTGGCAGTGCTGACCCAGATGTAGTAGGTTCTGAACCATCTTTATACTCCCTTGGCCCTGAGCTAGACCTGTCATGTCCTTTAGAGGCAGCTAGAGAGCACTATGGCTAGGCCCACCTCACCAGCTAAAAAGTGTGTGAAGAGATGTGGTGTTTTTTTTTACAGATCGACCTTGCACATAAATGAATACATTACTGGGTGTTGAGATGAGATTGCCCAATTTAAAGAAAATGTTATGAGTTTATATTTTTCCAGTGGTGAATGAAGCACAGAAGGTTGTAGTTTTACAATGTCTTATGGAAAGACAGTATTTTTGTTTTGAAATTATTTAACTAGATGCTGCTTGCTGCTGCTTTTTTGTTTTCATGACTAGCCAAGTGGTGTACATGAAGCAAGAGACAAAAATATGCAAGTTTGGCTAACTGTATTTGATATATACATGTACATTTTGAATGGGCGCCATGTTGGAACCAAATGTGACAACACAAACTAAAAACACCATTGAGAATGCAAATTTGAATGTCGTTGTGGAATATTTGGTTTAAACATGGATGACAGTTTGCCAAACTCTGTGCTGTGGCTGCAAGATGGTTTGTGAGAAGTAAAATGGTTAGTGTGGATGAGGGAGGTTCTTGATAATGAGTAGTCCTGACTTCAGCAGTCAGGCAGACATAACACCTCAGCCTCACTATGCTAAGAGATCATTAATACTATTACTATGACTGGACAACTTTTCAATCATTTATTTTATGATGCAACTTAATCAAGGCGCAAAACTAGGGCAACACTTATTTGTGACAAAAGGGATTGATAGTCGAGAAAGGTTATATCTTGTCTGGTGGCAACATCACACCAAAATGTACACAAAGGGGAAATAAATACAGAATCTATCCAAACAAGGGAAGATGAGGGAAGATGTCAATATATGCAAGACATCCTTCTTTTGCAACAAACTTTATGGACCCGCTTCACACCAAGTAGATTTCTATTGGAAGGATTTTAAATATGATAAATGTCTCAGTTTTCATACAGCTTGTCTTTTTTTCAGATATGCAAACTCAATAAATACGGTGATCCCCAGAATGTTTCATGTATTATGTCAACATTCTTCAAAATCAGATTGTAAAACAAACTTTATTCACTGCATAAAGAACAACAGGTAGATAATAACACCCTGCTGAGCCAGGCCAGCAGAAGGTTACAGATGACATCACCTGTCCGCACCATCCAGGTGAGAGAAAAAAAGACCAATGTAGTCCACACGTTTTTGTATTACTTGCTCCACCTCACTCTCCACCCATGCATCCTTTCAGATGTCAGAGGAACCACTGAGTTTCATCTCCTGTCTCTGTGTCTGTACTTATCATCCCTGTGTCTTCTGTCATCCTTCCCTCTCCTGTCATCCCGCTCTCTCGTCGACTCCCGCTCATAACTCCTATCCCTCCTCTCTCGGTGGTAGTCCCTTTCTACACCCCTCTCTCTCCCTCTGTCTCGGTCATCTCTCCTCCCCCTACTCCCCCAATCAGTCTCTCTCTCACGGCTCAGGGACCCATCTCTGTAGCGCTCCTCCCTCTCTCCTCCTCTCTCACACTCTCTGCTACCACCACCCCATTCCTGGTTCATGGTGACAGGAAGGTTGATGGGTTTGCGGAAGGGTCTGTCCTTCCCACCAAACCGCAGCTGACCAGACTCCTTCTTGCCCCCCTGCCCTCCGCCCAGCCGACGAGGTACCCATCCCTTCAGGGTCCTCTCCTGCTCGAAGTCCACAAACAACTCACTTTGGTCCACCACTAGTTTGTTGGCGTCTCGCCTCGCCCTGACCACGGACATCTCCTCTTTGTATTCAACAAAGGCATAGCCTTTAGAGAACCCAGTCACTATGTCCCTCACCAGGCGCAGCCGGCGGATATCCCCGTAATTGGAAAACACTTCATTCAGCTTCTCCTCCGTTGTTTGAGGGTTCAAGCGGGCCACGAATAGAGTGAGGAGCGGGTCCCCCACCACGGCTTTGTTGGGTTTGTAGCGGGCGACCATGGCTCTCCAGACGGCCCGGTCATGGGGCTCCACGTCTGTGCCATCGATGCTGCCCGCCTTGAGAGGGTCGTAGACTTTTGCTACTGGACTCCAGTCATTCATAACTCTCTTTCTCTGACACTAAACAATGTGGCTGAAAAAAAACAAATATTTTTAAAAACTGTACATAAAATGTACATTTGTTTGCGACATAGCTACTGATCATTTTTGGGTGAGTCATTACTTACAAGACGTCGCTGCAAGTTGGACACCAGTCGGAATCTAAAGAATTGTGCATCACTCAAAACAGTCCGTGTAGGAAATGTTTTAATTCAGTATGTTCCGGTAAGAAATGTGTCTCAGTAAGGCCTGCGTTCTTCTTCTTCGATATCATGGCGGTCCGCAAACAAACATTTAAAGTACATGCTGCCACCTACTCTGCTGAAATGTACGATCAGTCATGATCTGCCCAATTCTGTACTTCCATGAAAAATACAAGTAAAAACAAAATAAATCGCTACTAACTTCTACCACAACCTCAAAATTCTCTGACATTGAAACTAAGGAATCCTATCTATACTTTTCCCGGCAAAACTTTCTCAAACCTCAGCATCACTGATAAGCTTTTACTTTTTGACCCGCTTTCCTACTGATCAACCTTTTGGCCTTAGTCACTCTGCCTCCCTTATCATTTTCTTTAATATCATCTGTGGACATAGATATTGGGACCACCGTGACGACTTACCTCAAATAAGCTCCAGGTACATTGCTTTTAATCTTCCCATTAAGCTTTTCCATTTGCAGAAGATTCCCTTGCTGAGCCTGGCTGTTACAGATACAGTTATCCTGTGTCTGTGTGTATCCTGTGTGTGTGTTTCTTTTCTCTCCTTCTCCCCTCACAGGTGAAAATCATCACTCCCCAATCAATCATCAATCAGAAGACACACCTCCTCCTATTTCCTGACCTATCACAGTTCCTTCCCCATGGTTTAAAAACCCCATCATTTGTTTGTTCTGGAGCTCAGCTCAGCTCAATCTCTCTGTAAATGCCATGTCTGTAGGTCTCTGTGTTTCACTCTCGCTTTGTGTCTTAACCTCTCTTTTGTTTAAAGCACTTCATAGCACTTTGTCATCACCTGTGAGTATTATTTTTGGTTATGGTATTTGTTTGTTGCTGGTGGGAAAAGGGGGAAACCAAGACAAGTCGCCCATGGGCATACACTACCCGTAGGTGAACTTTGTTAAATACACTAGTTAGAACTGGGCGGACCACCCATTGTATTTTTGGTTAGTTAGTTAGCTGTTGTTAAAGTAGGCTAGTCTAGCTTAGGGGTGTGTTTTTGTATACATTTACATTTAAGTCATTTAGCAGACGCTCTTATCCAGAGCGACTTATTGTTTCTTTCCTTGGGTCCAGCTCAGCCCCTTTTCCTGCTCCCCCCCCCATTACCGTGTGTTTATAAATAAATCTAGAGTTTGACGGTAGATTTCTGTTGTCGTGGTTATTTTGTTCACACTTTTACTTTGTCACAAATTTGCATGAGTTATGTTACGGGTCTCATTATCATCCCCCCTAGACTGTCGGGCCAAAAGGGATTCGTAACACTGGCACTAACTACATATTAACAACCTACCATTTCTAATGAACTGGGCTCTTTCTATACGGCATTAGTTAGACGGATAGGTTGTAAATGAGTCCATGTGATCTCATCAAACCATTCACTCAGACACATTATTACTCTTTTGTCCTACCTTGACCTTTTTGCTTTCTACACTACTCTCCACTGCTTTCAGTATGATCCCTCTTCCTTTCTTTCCACTAGACCATTCAGATCCTTGACCCTCATCCTCCCGCTCCATATCATCAGCACGGTCATCCATATTGATCGCACTCCAGCACAGCTGTTGCTTCTCCAACCTTTTCTATTTCGTCCACATTTCGCCATTTCCCTTCCCGACCATCGCAGAACTTCTCTTGGTGACACCTATGAACAAGCCCACCCCGTAATAAAGCCAGTCCTTCTATAGACGTTTTTAAATAGAAACAGGTGTTACTGTGCCTTTAAACAGTGTATTTATAAAACCTTTTATATCAATGTGTTTCAGGGAAGGACAACCTCATGCAATCATCACATCAAATAACAGAGGTGATCTGTCTGATGCTCTCAGGACAGTAGTAATAAGATATATACTTTGCATAAAACATGTTTATTCAACAATGCCTCCACCCAAGCATACATATTTAAATACTTCCTTGTGGAGCATTTGTTTGTGGACATTTTTACAGTTTTGTGTGTTAGGTATAGATTTGTTCAAGTTCATAAAACAACTCTACTTAACATGGCATAAAATTTAAGTTTCAATGGTTGTAATCATATTCCAGTTTTTGGAAACTTTTCAAGAGGGCTCATATTTCTGCATCAATCAGAAAGGGCTCTGGCACCATAAATATAATTATTGCTGAGCAACTAACTACTATACAGATTATGAAAAACTTTGTATAAAAATGCATTACACTAAACTACAACCTGCATGCCGTGGAAGCACTGGTCTACCAGTAATACAAAATATACAAAAAGAAATGTGCTGGAAAAAACTAGCATGTTTCATATAGACGGATAAATATATTAAAAAGTATTGATGTCAGCAAACATTTAGATGTATCTGGATCTAAATGTGTTTAAGTCACTGTAACCTAACCCATCCTCGAAACGGCCTCCTAGGTTGTGCGCACACACACCCATTCCCCTCTCTGAAAAAAAATGTGCTAACACATTCTGTTGCTAAGGCAATTATTACATTAAAAAAACAATCTAAGAAACCATGGTGTTAGCATTCTTCTTCGAGCTGTCTCCATCAATGTTTAAGCCAGGGGTGGGATGCGATGGAAGATTTGCTGCGGTCGCCATAGTCGTAGAGCAGCTCCTCGCCCTCATCGACGTCTCGCGATGCCACCAGGATGAGGTGAGGTATCCCGTTGATATCATGGAGTTTGGTTTGACAGTTGCCGTTCTTACTGTGGTTGATCAGACGACCCATGCGACCCGTTTCTTTCGTGGCGTCCACACTAGTGGAAGAAGCAATTGAAAGAATGCTGGTATTAAGTTAATCTAACACGTTGGTTATGATTGAAAATATATTGTATCATGAAACTAAAACAAAGACTGCATTAGTGCTGCAAACATTGAGAACACTGAAATTGCTTTGCGGCTATGCCAGAGATGCCACACACATAAAAGAGGAAGTGTTTTGACCTACCAGTAGGTTTTGCAGATATACTGAAAGTAGTACATGTAGCAGCCGGTGGTAGGGTTGAGAGCGTATTCGGCCTCCTTTGTTTTGGCATCGGTGATCTGCAGCAGGTCTCCATGGTACTCCACTACATACTGGCCCTTCTGGAAACACTGGGTGGCAAACACTCCTCGACCCTTCCCATCAATATGCTGCACCTGAACCAGATATATTTCACTCAGATATTGGAATATAATATAGTCCAAAAGTCAAGCTAAAAAAAAAATGACAAGCTAAAAAAAGGTAACAAAGCATTTCTAAATAATCAGGGGAGGGGGGGACATTGCATGTGAGATGCATGTCATGTCTGCAAATAATCATGCCAGTCTGATAGTGAAGTTTCAAAAGCTGTGATCAATGAGTGTACCTCCATTCCTTCCTCGACCCCATTTATGATCAGATCATCGATGTGTTTCTTTTGTTCACACTATGAGAAGACAAGCACAGAGGACATGTAATGATCACTATGTCATAAGACTAATTGAAGAACACAAGTCCTTATAGTTGCTAATGCCATTATAGTCAATTTCATCTTATACATTTTATGAACCTTTTCCATTTAGGACGAACAAAGTTACACTGCAAACATAAAAAGGTCAGCTTTGTTTGATATTTTGTTTGGTCAAAATATACCAAATCCTTGTTGATAAATAAACAAACAAAAAGCCCTCAAACCAGTGTTTCCTCTGAAAATCAGCTGGCGGGTGGCCTGAACACATTCTTTCAACCCGGGGGTTGGGTTGCGGTTCAGAACAATTACATTGTGGGTCGAAAACATTTGAACACTTTAAAAACCTGGGAGCTTGTCGTGTTGCAAATTCCATTCTGTGAGCGGCGAGGCAGACTTACAGTGCATTCGAAAAGTATTCAGACCCCTTCCCCTTTTCCACATTTTATTACGTTACAGCCTAATTCTAAAATGGCTAAATGACTGCAGCAGAAACACTGCATCAAACAACTTAATGGCATGCAGGTGATGTGCGCAAACACAGACACGATAAATTGTCATTGCGATCCTGGCTGATATGTTGATTTTTGTTTGATTGATCAAACATTTTATAAACCTGTGTAAATAAATTACATTAACCGAAATTATTAAATTAATTTCCATGACTTTCCTAAAACTTTTCAGATTTGATCATTTTCCAGGGTAGGAAAATGCCATTTTAAAATTCCATGACTTTTCCTGACCTTATGAACCCTGAGCGACTGATAAAACAGAATGACGGGTGTTCAAACAACTAGGTTCTCAATACGCTGTACAGGACACTGCTTAATAACAACAGCATGATATTGGTCAATATTTTAGTGGTACAAGGTAATACATGCCCTTTACTCTCACCTTCAGCTCTGATCTGCTTTTCCTGGAGCTTCTCCTTATGGGATAGTAGTCTGTTAATTTGCGGTTTTGGGAATTTCCGCTCTCTGCCCTGGAAAGGAAACGTATGCACTGACATTAACAATCAATACCATTTTTAAATCTACGGGTACATATGAGCCATGTCCACATTCTTGTGAAAGTGAACAAACACAATGTGTCCAACAGAAGCACAATGAGTCCAACAGAAGCACACTGTGTCCAACAGAAGCACACTGTGTCCAACAGAAGCACAATGTGTCCAACAGAAGCACAATGAGTCCAACAGAAGCACAATGAGTCCAACAGAAGCACAATGTGTCCAACAGAAGCACAATGAGTCCAACAGAAGCACAATGAGTCCAACAGAAGCACAATGAGTCCAACAGAAGCACAATGAGTCCAACAGAAGCACAATGAGTCCAACAGAAGCACAATGTGTCCAACAGAAGCACAATGTGTCCAACAGAAGCACAATGAGTCCAACAGAAGCACAATGAGTCCAACAGAAGCACAATGTGTCCAACAGAAGCACAATGTGTCCAACAGAAGCACAATGAGTCCAACAGAAGCACAATGTGTCCAACAGAAGCACAATGAGTCCAACAGAAGCACAATGAGTCCAACAGAAACATATGGGTGCTAGCCCGTTTCTACTTCAGCAAATCTGTAACTTTCTTGCCAAACAGGTTTTGACAAATTGATTCTGTTTGGCAAGTCAACAATGTAGGCGTTGTTGGAAGCAGAAAAACACAAGTACCCAAGCTTCCACTACCTCAAGTTCAGTTTAGTGTACTCCAGATAGGTACACATGGCAGAAGTGCCAACTATGTGCAGTTCACCAGTCTCAATCCAAATACACCCATTTACTTAATGATCTACATGCTCCACATTAGTGCATGCATTTATGACATCCCAAGGTATGAAAACACCAGATGTTTTTGATGATATCCAGTGGTAGCTTACATTCTAAGTGTTGACTTCTTTCCTTTGGCCTTGCGTCGGATGTCCCTCCTTTGGTTGGCGAGGTGAACGGCGGTGCTGTTGGCGAGGAGGGTGTGGGTGATGTTACTGGGGGCAGGAGGGGAGGAGTGCTCGGATGGGGCGTGGAGGCAGGAGACTGGGGAGAAGTGGAGAAGCTGCTGGGGGGCCTGGTGCTCTTCTGTCCTGCAGGGCCGCTGGCTGTGGTTCTCCTCACGATCCGCCAGCTTCAGGACGAATGCCGCCTCAGAGTTCAGTTTCCTGGCTACTGGGTGGGGAAAGCAGAGAGGAAAGTCTGCTTAAGAACACCAATGTAAAATGGTAAATGAGGAGAGGAAACCCCTTTAAACTGTTGAGATGCTGCTCAGACCAAATCCCCCAGCTCCTTCTTACTTGTGATGAGAAGATTTGACTTATAAAGGAGGGCTGAAGTGATGGATCCTGATGAAGCCAACCTCTTAACAAACCTTTTAAGTTTACCTACTCGGAATTCACAATGCAAATAAGTCTACACTGAATTTACACATCTAGGCCTTTTCAATTATACACAATACATTGATCAAACACTTGCAACTTGAGTGGATTAAGCTAATTGATCAAGAATTTACATTGATCTAGGCCTTTTCAATTCTATACAATACATTGATCAAACACTTGCAACTTGAGTGGATTAATCAACAAAATCTGTTGCACACTCAACAAGATAACTGATCAAGCAGAACTGCATAATGGAAAGAGTAGGACGTGAATGCACTGCAGTAGTTAAATGATCAGGCTACAACACACTACATACCGTCACCTTGTCTCTGTGCATCATTCTGTATAGAGCAGCGTCCTGTGTACTTTCCCTCCTGTATGAGTTTGATGGTCATCTCATCAAGGGCAGGTGATTTGGACTTGCTGTGGTTCTGGTTTTGGAGAGTGATTGAGTGGCTGTTTAGTAACATGTCCTGTCAAAGAAAGAGGTGGACGCCATCAATTATTTGTTGCTTTGTGTATGTGTGTGCGACTGTCAAATCAAAGTTTATTGGTTGTGTACACAAATTTGCAGATGTTATCACAGGTGCAGTACAATGCTTGTGTTTCTAGATCCAACTGTGCAGTAATATCTAGCAATACACACATAATACAAAAATATAATTAAGAAATATCAGAACGGGGCCTCCCGAGTGGTGGAGCAGACTGAAGGCACTGCATCGCGGCATCACTACAGCCTGGGGCCTGGGGTTTGATCCCAGGCTGTGTTATAACCGGCCGTGACCGGGAGTCCCATAGAGCGGCGCACAATTGGGCCAGCGCTGTCCGGATTAGGGGATGGTTTCTTCCGACACAATTGGTGCGGTTGGCTTCCTGGTTAAGCGAGTGGGGGTTAAGAAGCACGGTTTGGCAGGTCATGTTTCAGAGGACACATGACTTGAACTTAACCTCTCCCGAGCCTGTTGGGGAGTTGCAGCGATGAGACAAGATTGTAATATCACGAAATTGGGGAGAAAAAGGGGGTAAATTTACAAAGCAATTTATAAAAATAATATCAAAATGAACAATAACATTAAGAACACCTGCTCTTTCCATGACAGACTGACCAGGTGAAAGCTATGATCCCTTATTGACGTCACCTGCTAAATCCACTTCAATCAGTGTAGATGAAGGAGAGGAGACAGGTTAAAGAAGGATTGGATTTAAGCCTTTGGACATGGGATTGTGTATGTGCGCCATTCAGAGTGTGAATGAGCAAGACAAAATATTTCATTGTGTTTTTGAACAGGGTATGATAGTAGGTGCCAGGCGCACCGGTTTGAGTGTGTCAAGAACTGCAAACGCTGCTGGGTTTTTCACACTCAACCATTTACTGTGTGTATCAAGAATGGTCCACCACCCAACTTGACACAACTGTTGGAAGTATTGGAGTCAACATGGGCCAGCATCCGTGAGGAATGCTTCGACACCTTGTAGAGTCCATACCCAACAAATTGAGGCTGTTCTGAGGGCGAAAGGGGTGCAACTCAATATTAGGAAGGTGTTCCGAATTATTTGTACACTCAATGGTGTGTGTGTGTGTGTATATATACAGTATATTAATAGAAAGTGTGTACAGCTGTGGTTATATAAGATGAGCCTTGACTAGAATACATTATATAGATAGAGCGGGTAAAAGTATGTAAACATGTAAAGTGACCAACCAGTTGTAAAAGTGACAAATCAGACAAGCTGATTTTTCAGTCTCTCGGTCACAGTTTTGATGCACCTTTACGGGCTCCATAGTTGTTAGCTGAATACCTTCATTTATCACGTTAAATTGTGACACGGCTGTTTTCGACAACATGCCAAACGTGACTGGATAATTCAGCTACAAATGCCTATTGCCCACTGAAAGCGACTAACTTTTAATTTCGACCATTCGCTAATTCAACCGATAGAGTAGCTAGCTAGTGCCGGGTTAGAGAGGATAACATATACAGCTAGATTAGCTGGCTAACCATGCTAGCTACAGCCAACGTACCCCGTTCATTTGTCTTATTTTGTTTGTCTTTTTATGCGAAAGGCTTTCGGTCCACTCTTCTGTTGCAGTAAAAAAAATATCCAACAGCCATCTCTCCTCTGCCTTTGTACACTCTCCTCCGTCTCCACAAAGGATACTTTTTTTGTATGTTTTGCTTTGAAATTATTCAGCCCATATAATTTCCACGGTTCCTTCCCTCCGCCATCTTTTATTGTAACTCATTCTCTCGAGGGTCCATGTGAACATTTGTGACTGTATTTATAACGTAAGGTCAGCAGGAGGCGCTGTCTGACAGTGTTTCGGGGATTTGGCTTCCGAGAGCTTTCACACAAAGCATTTGATTTTATTAATCAACATGAATCATTATCATCAATCATCATTAAACAAATCTAAAGAGCGTTAAACCAAGGCCTTATGCATTTTAAAGGGTTAATAAATTATGTCATGATAAACTGTTAGGTCTCCTCATCAGGAGACCTATGTGTGTGTGTGTATGTGTTAAAACCTGTTTTGAGTGTTGTGACCTTCAGACACTGTCAGAAGGCGTCGACATTCAGACTCCTCCTGTCTGGATCCCACTGTGGTTATCTGGTTTTATGAGAACACAAGGCTGCCACAGACCTGATGAAAATAGCTACCTGTCTGAAGATGCTTACACTCGTTCACCTTGTCATGACCCTATCTATACTTGCAATGAAAGGTCAAGTTTCGGTTAAACCCACTTCTGAGTTTGTACTTGCTGATGACATGGTTCCTGCTGTCAGGGGGAGGTTAGATTTATTAAAATGTTGTTGCCAGGGAAAATTACGTAAGGGGGATTTGGGAGACTGTATGAGTTACAGGATGTCTTCGACATTTTGCAGAACTTGGGGAGAAAATATCATATACTGTTATACTGTATTCTTTACCAACTTCTACCTACAAATGATATTACTAAAGGAGTATTTTTTAATACGTAAATAAAGAGTCTGTGTTTCCTTTCCATTACTAATGTATGTTTGATACTTATGTAACCCTGATCATTTGTTGAAGAAAATAATCGTTTTACAGAATCTGAATATTCTGACTAAACTGTGTAAATGCTCTTTCTCAATGAAATTAAATTTTTAGGGCTTTATTGGCATAAGAAATATATGTTTACATTGACAAAGCAAGTGAAATAGATCATAAACAATAGTGAAGTAAACCAAAAATGTACAGTAAACATTACACTTAAAAAAGTTCCAGAAGAATATTAATTTCAAATGTTTATGTTTATAAGCAGTGTTGTAATGATGTGCAAATAGTTAAAGAACAAAAGGGAAAATAAATAAACATAAATATAGGTTGTATTTACGATGGCGTTTGTTCTACACTGGTTGCCCTTTAATTGTGGCAACAGGTCACAAATCTTGCTGCTGTGATGGAACACTTATCTCAATTTGATTTTGAATTCTTTGTGTGTCTGTGTAATCTGAGGGAAATATGTGTCTCTATTATGGTCATACATTTGGCAGGAGGTTAGGAAGTGCAGCTCAGTTTCCACCTCATTTTGTGGGCAGTGTGCACATAGCCTGTCTTCTCTTGAGAGCCAGGTCTGTACATAGTCAAATTCATAGTCATATCTCTCTTGCTCTCTGTAGTTTTGTGTTCAGGTGTGTCATGTTTTGTTTGTGGCTTTTATATTTTGTTTTCATGTTTTGTTTGTAAGCAAACTTTTCAGATTGCCTTTTTCAAAATATTTTACAGCATTTTTTTACTTAAAAGGTATTACAATTAATGATTGTGTAAAATATTATTTTATTATGAATCATATAGATTTATCTGTTTATTATTGCTGCTAGTAAGAGCATGAATTGAAAAGCCTGAGGGGTCCCCATCTGAGTCTGGTTCCTCTCAAGGTTTGTACTTTCCAGGGAGATTTCCCTTGCTTTGTGCTGCTGCTTTGGGATCTCTCTCTCTCTCTCTCTCTCTCTCTCTCTCTCTCTCGTGATTTGAAATCATGACACACAGACCTCTAATAAAGACCGGCTAACGTTTTAATGTGATTATTTATATATTTGACCTTACCAACATGGGCGTTCCAAATTACATATGTTGCAAAATGTGTGCTAAACGTCACTTCCTCCAAAGACACGTGGTCACGTGACACGGTTTTAGCGCTCGGTTTCTGGACTGTGAGGTTTAAAAAATTATGCTTGAAATGCCAACATTATTTTCTTTATCGATTGAGGATCGCCAACGGACGCCCCGCGGCCATTTGGAAATACTTTCTTGTCGACGGAGCAGAAAGAATTCTCGACTGAAAATTCCAGCGCTCGGGTTAAACGTCACGTGACCAACCCGCGACTGGCTGCTTGGTAAAGATGGCGGAAGGTGGTTAGAAAACAGAGGAGCCAACAGGGTAATATCCCGGTTAAGGCAGCGATTAACGGAACGCCCGTTCACTGATATGTGAGTGTTGTTACCAGGCACAAATGTCTGAAAAAGGTTGAGGATTTCCCGAGGATCACAGTAAAAGAGAGGCTGTGACGTGTTGCTTTCGTGAAATTGAATTTTGGTGTCCTCTTTCAATTCATGACAGTTACCTTTAGCTGTTAGCGTCTAACTTACTGTACAGTAGCTAGCTATCTTTAGTAACTGTGACTGAACATAACACAAAACATCTTAGTTTGATATTAGCTAGCTAACTAGGGTAACTTGAGCTAACTAACTTTGGGTAGCTAAATACTCTTGTAACATTACTAGTAGCAGCTAGCGAACTGTTTATTGTTATTGTAGATACATTAGCTATGGCTAATAATGCTAGCGACTGCGTTATATGGGGTTATCTTTTAGTAACGTTACATTGATTTGCTGAGTGTAGTTAAATGTATAGGGGTTAGCCAGCTAACTAGGTTATCCAGCAAGCTAGCGAACAGCCAAGCTAACGTTAGTTATGTTGCATACAAACAAATGTCTCCCACAGAAATCTTTGCATATCGATGTTTTTTGATACGATAGTAACTTTACTTATAAGTTATGTGGCCAGTTACTATAACGTTAACTGTTATTAATGATCAATTTAGTTGGAAGCATGCTAGCTAGTTAACTAACGTTAGTTAGCTAATATTGCCACACAGTGAGTACGAATATTGTAATGCTGTTCACTTTTTTTAGAGGGTGTGTGGTTTTCTAGCTGGCCTATTCATAATTGACTGTCTTTGCCTAATAAGCACGTTTAGAACAAGTTAGATTTGACATTAGCGAACAACCACGTCACACCAGGAAGTTGAGACTAGGGAGTCGGTCAGTGCAAACACGTGCCGGGGTCTGAGTCACTTTGTAACCAGGCAAGTTCTCAAGATCATACTCCTGGATCTACACATTGCATTTAAGTGTGTACACACAGAATATTATTGCGGTCTATCTTGACCGAGTTGTTTTTGGAAACTGTCCAACATGCTGCAGCATTCCGGCAGGTGCCACATGCCAGTCAAGACGCTCGTTTTCATCTGGATGGCATCATTTTTTTAAATGACCAACAAACATCTACAGCAACAACCAACACTACTTTATTGGTGCACATCTAGTCACTAGGTAGCTGAGTGAAGTTCTTTGGTCTGATGGTTTTATTAACTGTTAGATAAATAAGGTTTACACAGTCAGTGATCACACCCCTGCCACATGGTGCTGCGCATTTGATGGTCCTAATGTCTGTCTGAGAAATATCTGTTGATTGAAAACACCCAACCTTTATTCGGTGTGGTTTGAATTATTTTCTTTGCGCTATAATGCTTCTATTTCCCTGTGTGAAATAGTGTGTTGTAGCAGGGTGTGCTACAGATGGTAAACTGTTAAATCCAAGGTGTCAGAGAGTCCAATGTACAACAGTCTTAACTAACGATGGTTGTTTTGGTTCGATCACTAGCAGTGGATAGAGAGGCCTTGCCCTATCTGTCCCCCGCGGATGTCACAAACCAGTTTGTTGCTGTTTGCAGATGATGGATCCTGGACAGGATTTGCTCCTAGCAGCCCTGAGCGAGAGCGGCATCTGCCCCAACGACCTGTTTGACTTTGACCCTCAGGATGCTGCAATGCCCTCTCCCACCCCACAGGTAGGTGAAACTGAGGGAGGCATCTTCCCAGTAGTCCAAAGTGTCTTTTAGCTAGAGCTGTGACGGTCATTGATCAGCCAAATGACCACTGGCACCGTTATAACCATTTGACTAGCTTATTTTATTTTCATCCATCTTCATCCATAAATGTTGGTTACACAGTAATTGTGCCACCTCTACTTCTAGTTCTTCTGAATGAAAAGCACTATATAGTAGAGGTCGACCGATTCATCAGAATGGCCGATTTAATTAGGGCAGATTTAAACTTTTCATAACAATCGGAAATCTGTATTTTTGGGCGCCAATTTTTATTTTTATACCTTTTATTTAACTAGGCAAGTCAGTTAAGAACACATTCTTATTTTCAATGACTGCCTAGGAACTGTGGGTTAACTGCCTTGTTCAGGGGCAGAATGACAGATTTTCACCTTGTCAGCTCAGGGGTTTCAATCTTGCAACCGCACAGTTAACTAGTCCAACGCTCTAACCATTGCACTCCACGAGTAGCCTGCCTGTTACGCGAATGCAGTAGAAGCCAAGGTAAATTGCTGGCTAGCATTAAACTTATCTTATAAAAAACAATCAATCATAATCAGTAGTTATAACTACTAATCCAGTTTAGCAGGCAATATTAATCAGGTGAAATTGTGTAATTTCTCTTGCGTTCATTTTACGCAGAGTCAGGGTATATGCAACAGTTTGGGCTGCCTGGCTCATTGCAAACTAATTTGCCAGAATTTTACGTAATTATGCAATGCATTGAAGGTTGTGCAATGTAAAAAGAATATTTAGACTTAGGGATGCCACCCGTTAGATAAAATACAGAACGGTTCCGTATTTCATTGAAATAATCGTTTTGTTTTCATAATGATAGTTTCCTGGATTCGATCATATTAATGACCAAAGGCCCGTATTTCTGTGTGTTATTATGTTATAATTAAGTCTGATTTGATAGAGCAGTCTGACTGAGCAGCAGCAGGCCCGTAATCATTCATTCAAACAGCACTTTCGTGCGTTTTGCCACCAGCCCTTCGCAAGCACAGCGCTGTTTATGACTTCAAGCCCATCAGCCTAATGGCTGGTGTAACCAATGTGAAATGGCTAGCTAGTTAGCTGGGTGTCCGCTATTACTGTTTCAAACGTCACTCGCTTTTAGATTTTGAGTAGTTATTCGCGGCTTTTGTGGAGCGATGGGTAACGAGTGTTCCTGGTGCGAGCCCAGGTGGGGGAGAGGAGGGGGACGGAGGCTATACTGTTACACTGGCAATACTATATTGCCTATAAGAACATCCAATAGTCAAAGGTATATGAGATACGAATGGTATAGAGAGAAATAGTCCTATAAATACTATATTAACTACAACCGAAAACCTCTTACCTTGGAATATTGAAGTCTCATGTTTAAAGGAACCACCAAATTTCATATGTTCTCATGTTCTGAGCAAGGAACTTAAACATTAGCTTTTTTACATGACACATTCTTACATGGCACATATTACTTCTTTCTCCAACACTTTTTTTTTGCATTATTTAAACCAAATTGAACATGTTTCATTATTTATTTGAGACTAAATTGATTTTATTGATATTTTATATTAAGTTAAAATAAGTGTTCATTCAGTATTGTTGTGAATTGTCATTATTACAAAAAAAAAAAAGGCCAATTAATCGTTATCGGCCTTTCTGGTCCTCCAATAATCGGTATTGGTATCGCCGTTGAAAAATCATAATCGGTCGACCTCTACTATATAGTTATCTCAATAGGTTATAGTGGCCTCCTCCCAGAATCTCAGTAGTATCTTTTCCTTTCATCTGCATGAATACATAACTAAAGGACAGCCTGGGCGCTGCTTTTAATGTGTAGTGTTCTCTGGTGCTGATGTGAGTTTTGTTTCTCTCCAGTCCATCTCCATCAGTGCCCTGGGTGTTGACTCGGGGATGGAGCCAACGGGAGTCACAGCTCCACCCAATCCTACAGGCACAATCAGGGTAGGAACTCTATTCAACTAAATATTGTTTAGTTTGCTGTTACTAAGAAACCTATTCAGTCAACTGGTAAACAGGGTTTTGAAATGGAGAAGCTAGCCACTGCCTAAACTTGCCCAGCAAGTTTGCTTTCCGTTTGAGAATGTTTTCACATGTTTGTTCCCATCTAAAAAGGACCCAGAATATTTGTACGTTGTCTACACATTTTGAGAACATAGACCATCAATTTAAAAACTATTTGACCTATTTGCAATTTGTGTATTGACTCTAATTGTCTCGTGTTGTACTGTAGTATATTGTCTGTGTGGTAACATCTCACCCTCTTCCCGTCTCTTTACTCTGCTCACTGGTCCACCAGCACAAACCTCAACCCTCAACCACCACATTTGTCTTAAATCAACTGAATCAGTTGCCATCGCTGGGAACAATCGTTGTGACCAAGCCCTCAACTGGAGGCACTGCCAGACATACCATCACAGTCACCAAGGTAGTCCATACCACTCCCTCAGCCCTGCGGGGGTCCACTTCCACCTCCTCCACGGCTCTCCCCTCCGCAGTCTCCACAGTGGTTTCTTCCAGTCTAGAGCAGGTCAGTGGAGGAAATGCTTTTGCCCTTGGACAAAAATGCAGCTGAAAATGAAAAATATACAAATGTGTGTGTGCTCTCTGATTTGGTAGAGTTCAGGAGGGCTGAGAGGTTCTTTACTTCCTGTGCTGCCTCTTGCAAAATATATATTTTTAAATGTAGGGACTACTGAACTTTAGATATAAAGCCTTCTGTGTTATAACATATCTTTCCCCCTGTGTGTCAGATCCAGCTGAAGGACCTGTTGAGGACAGGCGGTCTGAAGGGCAGCACCATGAAGGGTAGTAGTCTGGTGGAACTCATGAGGCTCAAGCCGCCTCACGACATCGCCCAGCCGGTCGCCACAGCAATAGCCACAGGCACCAGTGAGTCACAGTATTAATTGAACCTTGACTGGGTTCCAATGGCTCCAAAAATGGCTTTTCTTTTCCCAGCCTTTTGCTTTTTGAGAAAACAAGAACACTTGATGTCACTACCATATGGGTCTCGCCTATTCTATACCATTTTCTAAGATCAGAGGTGACCTTGTCAAGGGATGGAATCCTTTGAAGGGCTGAAACTGCTCTTATTTAAAGGTGCAGATATTTCAGTTAGAAGAAGCGGTCGAGAATGATGTCATGTAGCCATAGACATTTTCTGCCCATGTTATTTTGAGTACCAGTGTTCAATCCATTCATGCCATTCCCATGTCTATCTATTTTGCTCTTTTAAGTTTAGTTTGGAAAAGGCTGACCAGGATGTAACAGCCATGTGAAAACCCTTCACTGTACAGAGTATTAACTTAACTCACAGGATCATTAATGTGTACCAAACATGTCTATGTTCAATGCTCTCATTCTCGCAGAGATAATACTGGTCTCGACAAAGATGATGCATAAAACAGGTATGGACAAGATGATCAGGAATCCTCTCAGAAACTAGTGTTGTGTATCACAGGATGGGAAAGGAAAGGGTTGTTGTAAAAGGGTCCAGTTTTCACACCTGTATGGCACTTCCACAGTTCACACCCACTTTACTTAAGGTTGGTTTACACTTGGGAAGCAGTGAAGTGACTTAAGTGACCCTGGGCTGTTCAGTTCAAGTGAATCATGGCTAAGTGTGTGAATGTCTTTGTTTATAACGGACTTGGTCAGTTGTCTGTTTTTACACTAATGATTCTGTCTGTTCTCACAGCGGAACTGAACAACGGGATAAAGGAGGTGTCGGGTAAAGACTCCGCTCGGGTCTGTGTGAACGACGACGTGAAAGTGCGGAGCTTCTCACCTACACTAGTGAGTTTGTGGCATCGTCCAATCACTGACTCTTAACCAAAAGGCAGAGGACGTGGTAGTCCTAATAAAATCTCTACCCGTTCCCCATGTTGAATGACAGAACCTGAGTTTCTTTGAAATACTTCAGTCCGCTTTATAATCAGTGATGTGCTTTTATAGAAACTCCCAGGAATGGAGGAGGAGGTTGAGGAAGAGGAGGATGAAGAGTTGGGTCATGCTGAGACATACGCCGAGTACATGCCCATGAAATGTAGGCTTTAATCTGAGTACTCCCAACTATTTAGTGTTCTTTCACCTTTACTGAAGCTATTGACTGATGAAAGATGGGTGGAGCCCATGCAGAGGTTCACACTGAGTCACTTTGTTTTTGGGGAGCAGAGGAGTTGATTCAAAATGGTTTCATTGATCAGTTGGTTGACTGACTGATCATGGTGCTTGTTCCAGTGCGGATCGGGCTGCGTCACCCAGACCCGGTTGTGGAGACAAGCTCCCTGTCCAGTGTGAATCCTCCCAACGTGTGGTACAGAATGTCCATACCGGAGGAGACCATCGACCGTGGCTGGCTGTCTGCTCTACAGCTGGAGGCCATCACATACGCTTCCCAGGTAAAGATCCTATACCTTTACACTACTGCTCACCTGGCCAGATCTAGACCCTACTACAGCTTGGCACAACTTTATGCTCACCTGGCCAGATATAGACCCTACTACAGCTTGGCACAACTTTATGCTCACCTGGCCAGATATAGACCCTATTACAGCCTGGCACTACTTTATGTTCACCTGGCCAGATATTGACCCTACTACAGCTTGGCACTACTTTATGAACACCTGGCCAGATATACAGACCTGCCAACATGCACGCATTTTGCATACCAACAACGTAATTCTCTGTTCAGGTACGAGATCCGAGTAAAAAAATTAAGCAGAAATGAATAGGGCCTGATTATTTAAAAAAAAAATTTTTTTTTATATATAACATTTTAATAAAAAATATATAGAGTAAATCTAACATCCCGATTCTTGAGCTGCAACACACAGACATGTAGAGAGTTTGTCAACGGACATGGAGATGAGTACATCATTATTGGACTTAGTACCGTGTTTGCCCCTCCTGTTTGTTGTGATGCAGAGTTTTCTGACTGTCAGCTGTACGTAAACACATGGACAACTCCTTTTTCGACTCTGTGTTGTGGAAAGTAATTGTTTCAAGCTGTTAGTGAATATAAGATGAACTTTCAGTGGGCTCTAAAGTGCCAGCAGGTCACTCGCATTTGCTAGTGAGAGAAATTAAATGCAAATGTGAAAAATAACTGGTCGCATTTGTGCGAGTGTGATATACATTTAATTCTGCATCCCATTGGTTGTATTTTCCATGTAACATTACGAGGATCACACAACCTGATAGACTGTAACTAATTATGATCCACGTCACAAAAATCATTACAAAAGTATAATAAAAGAATACATCTTGGCATTAAATGGAGTGAGGAGTTTAGAAGACTGTATGAGTGTCCGGTATTCGCTAAAGAGGCAGTTCTTCTAAAATACCGTGGCACTAGATTTGAGATTTTATCAATGTCTAAAATCATGTATGTGCTGCAAAGAAATACAATCGGATTTTTACATAGGCTGAAACAGCAGACTCTTCTAGCGAACAGCGTTCAGATTCCCTTTGCGGAAGCCTACTGAACTTTGTGTAGCCAGTTGGCGGTCTGTGTCGATGCAATCCTTTGTTTTTTTGTTTTCAAAATGATTTAGCTTATAGTTTTGATTAGAAAACGTGTCTAAAAAGCAATTAAATATTTTTTTTTAACCTTTAACTAGGAAAGTCATTTAAGAACAAATTCTTTATTTACAATGATGGCCTAGGAACAGTGGGTTAACTGCCTTGTTCAGGGGCAGAACGACAGATTTTTACCTTGTCAGCTCGGGGATTCTATCTAGCAACCTTTCGGTTACTAGTCCAACACTCTAACCACTAGGCTACCTGCCACCCCAATACTTGTGAGCTGGCCCTAGTGATTGGCCCTGTTTGAGAGGTGACAAGCGTTCCTCTACTATAGAGACTAAACTTGGGGGCATGTGCTAAGAAAATTATTTTATATAAATAAAATGTTTATCTATACTGTACATGTAATGGAATAAACATACAGACAATCTGTGCTAATTCCACAAAACATATTTATTTAGTATGTTCTGTACTTATCAGTATGAATTTTGTAAATACCTTTTCAGAAGACTGAACTGAATCAGGTGTGATCCATAATGTTTGTCTAAGCACGTGCTCTTGAAAAACAAGTGTAGGTTCCATGCAATAACAAAATGAGCAGCTAATTTGGCAAATCATTGTTACTGCAGCCAGTCAGTAAAGCGATGTCACACTATGAGAGTGAGGAGACTGAGAGAAACAGACAGAGCAGCAACAGTAGTCCCGAACCCAAAAAAAGCAGAGTACACGCGCCTCAGACCTTCCTTCCTCGATACCAGGAGAAGTGGTCATGCTTGACTCAATCCTAGCTACCATATCATGCTTTTTGTACAAGTATGATGTTGACATCAATCATCAAGGAAGCTCAGGTAAGGGCTTTCATATAAGGATGCTAAATGATTTGATCCTAAGATAAATTGCATAATATTACTATTGCCTTTAAGTGGGGCAAAAAAGTATTTAGTCAGCCACCAATTGGGCAAGTTCTCCCACTTAAAAAGATGAGAGGCCTGTAATTTATCATAGGCACACTTCAACTAGGACAGACAATGAAAAAAAAAAAAAAATCCAGAAAATCACATTGTAGGATTTTTAATTTATTAATTTGCTAATTATGGTAGAAAAAGTATTTGGTCAATAACAAAAGTTTATCTCAATACTTTGTTATATACCCTTTGTTGGCAATGACAGAGGTGAAGACTTACAGAAAACGTTTGACAAGGTTTTCACACACGGTTGCTGTAATTTTGGCCTCCATGCAGAACTCCTCTAGAGCAGTGATGTTTTGAGGCTGTTGCTGGGAAACACGGACTTACAACTCCCTCAAAAGATTTTCTATGGGGTTGAGATCTGGAGACTGGCTAGGCCACTCCAGGACCTTGAAATGCTTCTTACGAAGCCACTCCTTCATTGCCCGGGCGGGTGTGTTTGGGATCATCATGCTGAAAGACCCAGCCACGTTTCATCTTCAATGCCCTTGCTGATGGAAGGAGATTTTCACTCAAAATTGCACGATACATGGCCCCATTCATTCTTTCCTTTACGGATCAGTCGTCCTGGTCCCTTTGCAGAAAAACAGCCCCAAAGCATGATGTTTCCACCCCCATGCTTCACAGTAGGTATGGTGTTCTTTGGATGCAACTCAGCATTCTTTGTCCTCCAAACACAACGAGTTGAGTTTTTACCAAAAAGTTATATTTTGGTTTCATCTGACCATATGGCATTCTCCCAATCTTCTTCTGGATCATCCAAATGCTCTCTAGCAAACTTCAGATGGGCCTGGACATGTACTGGCTTAAGCAGGGGGACACGTCTGGCACTGCAGGATTTGAGTCCCTGGTGGCGTAGTGTGTTACTGATGGTAGGCTTTGTTACTTTGGTCCCAGCTCTGCAGGTCATTCACTAGGTCCCCCCGTGTGGTTCTGGGATTTTTGCTCACCGTTCTTGTGATCATTGACCCCACGGGTGAGATCTTGCGTGGATCGAGGGAGATTATCAGTGGTCTTGTATGTCTTCCATGTCCTAATAATTGCTCCCACAGTTGATTTATTCAAACCAAGCTGCTTACCTATTGCAGATTCAGTCTTCCCAGCCTGGTGCAGGTCTACAATTTTGTTTCTGGTGTCCTTTGACAGCTCTTTGGTCTTGGCCATAGTGGAGTTTGGAGTGTGACTGTTTGAGGTTGTGGACAGGTGCCATTAATACAGGTAACAAGTGGAGGACAGAGGATCCTCTTGAAGAAGTTACAGGTCTGTGAGTGCCAGAAATCTTGCTTGTTTGTAGGTGACCAAATACTTATTTTCCACCATAATTTGCAAATAAATTCATAAAATCCTACAATGTGATTTCCTGAATTTTTTTTCTTATTTTGTCTGTCATAATTGAAGTGTACCTATGATGAAAATTACAGGCCTCATCTTTTTAAGTGGGAGAACTTGCACAAATGGTGGCTGACTAAATACTTTTTTTGCCCCACTGCATATTACTTAATGACTTGAATAAATGGATCATGAAAATTTGAAAAGAATACTATGTCTGTGTTATTTATCCCCCCCAATGTATTGTACAATGTGGTTGCTCTTTCAACTTTTAGATTGTTAAAGTCATGTGGATGGGGAAAAAGCATCAGAAGCTACTGGCAGCTACAGCATCAACCCCAGCTATAACAACCTTTTTCCACCAAGCCAGTGATCTGAAACCCTCTTTACTACATACACTGCCTTTCAAAAGTTTGGGGTCACCTAGAAATGTCCTTGTTTTTGAAAGAAAAGCACTTTTTTTGCACATTAAAATAGCATAAAATTGATCAGAAATACATTGTAGACATTGTTAATGTTGTAAATGACTTTTGTTGCTGCCATTTCCAGGTTTTTAATGGAATATCTACATAGGCGTAAAGAGGCCCATTATCAGCAACCATCACTCCTGTTTTCCAATGGCACGTTGTTAGCTAATCCAAGTTTAGCATTTTAAAAGGCGAATTGATCATTAGAAAACCCTTTTGCAATTATGTTAGCACAGCTGAAAACTGCTGTTCTGATTAAAGAAGCAATAAAACTGGCCTTCTTTAGACTAGTTAAATATCTGGAGCGTTAGCATTTGTGGGTTTGATTACTGGCTCAAAATGGCCAGAAACAAATAACTTTCTTCTGAAACTTGTCAGTCTATTCTTGTTCTGAGAAATGAAGGCTATTCCATGTGAAAAATTGGCAAGAAACTGAAGATCTCGTACAATGCTGTGTACTACTCCCTTCACAGAACAGTGCAAACTGTCTCTAACCAGAATAGAAAGAGGAGTGGGGGGCCCTGGTGCACAACTGAGCAAGAGGACAAGTACATTAGTGTCTAGTTTGAGAAACGGACGCCTCACAAGTCCTCAACTGGCAGCCTCATTAAATAGTACCCGTAAAACACCAGTCTGAACATCAACAGTGAAGAGGTGCCTCCGGGATGCTGGCCTTCTAGGCAGAGTTGCCAAGAAAAAGCCATATCTCAGACAGGCCAATAAAAATATTTAAGGACAAAAGAACAGACACTGTACAGAGGAGTGGCGAGCACAGTCACCAGATCTCAACCCTATTGAGCTGTTGTGGGAGCAGCTTGACCGTATGGTACGTAAGAAGTCCCCATCAATCCAATTTGTGGGAGGTGCTTCAGGAAGTATGGGTGAAATCTCTTCAGATTACCTTAACAAATTGAATACTAGAATGCCAAAGGTCTGCAAGGCTGTAATTGCAAATGGACGATTTTTTTTTTTGACGAAGGCAAAGTTTAAAGGACACTTATTTAAATTAATAATCATTATTTATAACCTTATCAACGTCTTGACTATATTTCCTATTCATTTTGCAACTCATTTCATGTATGTTTTCATGGAAAACAAGGACATTTTTAAGTGACCCCAAACTTTTGAACGGTAGTATATATTGTTGAACACAACCTGCCATTGGCTGTGGCAGACCATGCAGGGCCACTTTTTCAAAAGATGTTTCCCGACAGTGACATCGCAATGCAGTATGGCTGTGCCAGGACGAAGACTGCAAACATAATCAAAACACTGGCCCTTGATGATGAGCAAGGAATCACTGAACCGATGAAGAGGTGTCCTTTCAGCCTGGCTACCGACCGATGGCAGTACTGACATGGAGGATGTCAAAATGTATCCGATTGTATTACGGTTCTTCAGTGCAAGTATCAGCATGGTAGTAGTGTTATTGCTTAAGCTATGTGAATCGAGAGAGTACAGGAAGAGCTGTTGACATAATTGACACTGAAATGAAGAACATTCCGTGGAAGACTTTCTCGTAACCATCTTTTACTATCTCGACAAGAGTAGCAAGAGAGGCTTCTCTGCGTGACCTACAGATCCTGTAGGACACTGATGTCAGGAAGATTTTGAAGCTGGTATCTACAAGGTGGTTATCCCTTGGCCAGTGTATCAACCGCCTTCTGCAGCAATGGGATCATCTCACAGTGTTCTTTGCCAATGAGGTATCGGGAAAGAAGACCACTGTAACCCCAAGCTCCACCACAACAGCTACATCTTCCTTTTCGTCCTCACTTGAGCCCTCTGCTAGGCAGCCCAAGCGTTTTTCCTCCTCCACCATCACCACATTGCCAATACCCCCGCCTGGCTCCTCTGGGAGCAAAGTCACGCTATCCCCCCACCAAATGTGGACCTACTGACAACCTTCGACCTGACTCAGTATCTGTTCAAGCAAAGGGATATTGGGGACAAAGTGGCAAAACAAAAGGCAAGAAAGAAAGAAGGACCAAAATATCTTAAACATGTAAGTCCAACAATTTCTCTCAGAACCGGTATCAAAATCTATGCATACTTTTTAGTCATACCAATTTTTGGTATGATTCTACAATGAGAGGAGCCGTGCATTCAAATTTTACTGTCAACTTTCGAGATGCAACTGCTGAAACTAATGTTATCCTTCTGCAAGTCAGACACTGTCAATACCATGATGGCAGAAACGAGTAGTGGTGTTAAGCCTACACCCTACCTGGAGAGCGACAACCAGCTTCCTGGCGAGGAGCTGTCCATTGACCAGGACATCCGCACCTACATAGGAAGCCAAGGCAAGCTGGATCTGAAGACCTTCTATGCAGATGTCTACTGCAGAAGAAAATACATTTCTGACGACATGTTGCTGAAATTTCCATTTGGAGATGTGCTCCTCCAGCATGCAGTGGTCGCTAACATTGCCAACAGGCAGACTGCCAAGTTCTCATCCCTCAACCTTTTCATGGCACGCTTTCCCTGCATTATTCCTGAGGGAGCCTCTGAGCTGGTGGAAGATGAGTTTAGACTCTATCAGGAAACAACTTTGAGCAGAGTCTGGTCAACATGCGCACGCATCAGGGCTGGAGAGAAATCAACACAATGAAAAGGGGGGGCAGCCTGGTCTACTCCCACCTTTTGGTTGTGATGCTGGGGTTTTGGTCATATTCCATTGCAATGCCGACTGAAATGTGTATTCAGTCTCATTCCAAGAACAAAACCCAGTACAGAGCCTCCCTCAGTACAGACTTGCTGAGTGCCCTTGTTACCAAGGTTGCAATGATTGCCAGAGGAACTGTTTGCCACAGAAAAGTTGACACTGAAGCCCTGCTGCGTAAGGCAAATCTGTCTAGGAAATTATTTCCTTAACATTTGAAGGTCTCCAGGAGATTTGTTCTCACCCACTGTTTCCTATCATAGCTTTTTAAACATGTTATCCATAATACATTTTAAAAAATGGATACTGACGCTATGCTTCAAACTAGAGGTCGACCAATTTTATGATTTTTCAACGCTGATACCGATTATTGGAGGACCAAAAAAAGCAGATGCCGATTAATCGGAAGATTTATTATTATTATTTTTTTTGTAATAATGACAATTACAACAATACTGAGTGAACACTTATTTTAAGTTATTATAATACATAAAATAAATGTAACCTCAAGTAAATAATGAAATGTTCAATTTGGTTTAAATAATGCAAAAACAAAGTGTTGGAGAAGAAAGTGAAAGTGCAATATGTGCCATGTAAAAAAAGCTAACGTTTCAGTTCCTTGCTCAGAACATGAGAACATATGAAAGCTGGGGGTTCCTTTTAACATGAGTCTTCAATATTCCCAGATAAGAAGTCTTAGGTTCTAGTTATTATAGGAATTCTAGGACTATTTCTCTCTACGATTTGTATTTCATATACCTTTTGACTATTGGATGTTCTTATAGGCACTTTAGTATTGCCAGTGTAACAGTATAGCTTTCTCCTCGCTCAAACCAGGAACACATCGATAACAGCCACCCTCGAAGCATCGTTACCCATCGCTCCACAAAAGCCACGGCCCTTGCAGAGCAAGGGGAACAACTACATCCAAGTCTCAGAGCGAGTGACATTTGAAACGCTATTAGTGCGCACCCCGCTAACTAGCTAGCCATTTCACATCGGTTACACCAGCCTAATCTCGGGAGTTGATAGGCTTAAAGTCATAAACAGCTCAATGCTTGAAGCACAGCGACGAGTTGCTGGCAAAACGCACGAAAGTGCTGTTTGAATGAATGCTTACAAGCCTGCTGCTGCCTACCACCGCTCAGTCAGACTGCTATATCAAATCATAGACTTAATTATAACATAACAAACACAAATACTAGCCTTAGGTCATTAATATGGTCAAATCCGGAAACTATCGTTCAGTGAAATACAGAACCCTTCCGTATTTTATCTAATGGGTGGCATCCATAAGTCTAAATATTCGGGTTACATTGCACAACCGTCAATGTTATGTCATAATTACGTAAAATTTTGGCAAATTAAGAGGCCCAAACTGTTGCATATACACTGACTCTGCGTGCAGTGAACGCAAGAGAAGTGAGACAATTTCACCTGGTTAATATTGCCTGCTAACCTGGATTTCTTTTAGCTAAATTATGCAGGTTTAAAGATATATACTTCTGTGTATTGATTTTAAGAAAGGCATTGATGTTTATGGTCAGGTGCAGTCGTGAAACGATTGTATTTTTTTCGCAAATGCGCTTTTGTTAAATCATCCCCCGTTTGGCAAAGTTGGCTGTCTTTGTCAGGAAGAAATAGTCTTCACACAGTTCGCAACGAGCCAGGTCACACAGTTCGCAACGAGTCATGTTAGCATGCAATATTAACTAAATATGCAGGTTTAAAAATATATACTTGTGTATTGATTTTAAGAAAGGCATTTATGTTTATTTTTAGGTACACGTTGGAGCAACGACAGTCCTTTTTTGCGAATACGCACCACATCGATTATATGAAACGCAGGACACGCCAGAAACTAGTAATATCATCAACCATGTGTAGTTAACTAGTGATTGTTTTTTATAAGAAGTTTAATGCTAGCTAGCAACTTACCTTGGCTTCTCACTGCATTCGCGTAACAGGCAGGCTCCTCGTGGAGTGTAATGAGAGGCAGGTGGTTAGAGCGTTGGACTAGATAACTGTAAGGTTGCAAGATTGAACCCCTGAGCCGACAAGGTAAAAATCTGTTGTTCTGCCCCTGAACAAGGCAATTAACCCACTGTTCCTAGGCCGTCATTGAAAATAAGAACGTGTTCTTAATTGACTTGCCTGGTTAAATAAAGGTGTTAAAGAAAAAAAATCTGCCAAATAGGTGTCCAAAAATACAGATTTTCCGATTTATGAAAACTTGAAATCGGCCCTAATTAATCGGACATTCTGATTAATCGGTCGACCTCTACTTCAAACATTTGTTCTTATCATATCAGTTTAATTTGATTTTTTTTTATCGTAGATAAGACTTTTGTACCTAAACAAATAACTTGTTATTATTTGTTTAATAAAATCTCCAAGAATAAAGGACCTTTGTGTGTTCTTTCTAATTAGATGTTAGTGACTTTAACCATGTGTGTAAATGGAATGCTGTCAAGAAAAAGTATTCCAACCTTTTTATAGACTTGATTTGGTACAATTCTATAATTGCAATCAGACTCTGGGGGAAAGAACTCCAATTTTTCACGTGTTTCTGGTACTCTAAAAAGTTGGACTAGGTTGGCAGGTCTGAATATAGACCCTACTTCAGCTTGGCGTTATTTCATGCTCGCCCGGCCAGATATAGACCCTACTACAGCTTGGCGTTATGTCATGCTCGCCTGGCCAGATATAAACCCTACCACAGCTTGGCACTACTGCATGCTCGCCTGGCCAGATATAAACCCTACCACAGCTTGGCACTACTGCATGCTCGCCTGGCCAGATATAAACCCTACCACAGCTTGGCACTACTGCATGCTCGCCTGGCCAGATATAAACCCTACCACAGCTTGGCACTACTGCATGCTCGCCTGGCCAGATATAAACCCTACCACAGCTTGGCACTACTGCATGCTCGCCTGGCCAGATATAGACCCTACTACAGCTTGCCACTGTCACGCTCGCCTGGCCAGATATAGACCCTACCACAGCTTGGCACTACTTCATGTACCAGTGTAGATAAGTATTCGCATACCTTGTACTGGGAATTAAGTGAATGTACTGAAATGTTTCTTGTCTCCATAGCAACATGAAACATTCCTCCCTAACGGCGACCGAGCGTCCTATCTGATAGGAGACGGGGCCGGAGTGGGGAAGGGCCGGACCATCGCTGGGATAATCTACGAGAACTACCTCCTGGGCAGAAAGAGATCACTCTGGTAACACCACAACTAGGATTACATGATACGTCCAGCCAATTAAGGGGGATGATGGTACACACACACACTTTCCCATTTCACAAAAGCTATTCCATCTCCTTCACAGGTTCAGTGTTTCTAATGACCTGAAGTATGATGCAGAGAGGGATCTGAAAGACATAGGAGCCAAGAACATTCCAGTCTATTCCCTCAACAAGGTAAGAGGTTGTCCAGTGGGTGCAGATGTAAGACACGTGCATGGTGATGTACGTGGTCAAAAATTGAGGAGGTTCCTTTACACTGGATATCCTTTTCATATTTGCCTGACAAAAAGAGATGTTAACATGCATAAAAGGGTATTGTTCTCCTTCACTCAAAAACATGTCCCGTTTTGTCTGTTTCCCAGTTTAAGTATGGTAAGATCTCGTCCAAACACAACGGCAGTGTGAAGAAGGGGGTGATCTTCGCTACGTACTCCTCTCTGATAGGAGAGAGCCAGTCTGGAGGGAAGTACAAGACGCGCTTCAAACAGCTGCTCCACTGGTGTGGACAGGTCTTCGACGGAGTCGTATCTTTTCATTGGCTGACCACCAGAATACTGTAAAGAAAAAAAATAAACTTAATTGCCCTTGTCATACTCTCAATACAATTTGTCCAAATTATATTGAATGTCATCTGGGTCTATGTAACTGCCCTTAGAAGTAGTAGTAACTGGTAGTTAGAAATGTCAATTGTTTAGTGAAGATAACACCACCTTTCCTTAACCCAAGCCTGTTCAGATTGTTTATGACGAGTGTCACAAAGCAAAAAATGTCTGTCCCATTGGCTCGTCCAAACCCACCAAGACTGGACTGGCCGTCCTGGAGCTGCAAAACAAACTGCCCAAGGCGCGGGTGGTGTACGCTAGCGCCACTGGTACGTCACTAAGCACAGGCTTCTGATGTTGTCACACTTTCAGTGTTGAGCGGAGTCAATATTACAATACCAGTCAACAGTTTGGGGACACCGTCTTATTCAAGGCTTTTTATTTTCACTATTTTCTACATTTTATTATAATAGTGTACAGTTGTGGCCAAAAGTTTTGAGAATGACACAAATATTAATTTTCAGTCTGCTGCCTCAGTTTGTATGATAGCAATTTGCATATACTCCAGAATGTTATGAAGAGTGATCAGATGAATTGCAATTAATTGCACGGTCCCTCTTTGCCATGCAAATGAACTGAATTACCCCAAAAATATTTTCAATGCATTTCAGCCCTGCCACAAAAGGACCAGCTGACATCATGTCAGTGACTCTCTAGTTAACACAGGTGTGAGTGTTGACGAGGACAAGGCTGGAGATTACTCTGTCATGCTGATTGAGTTTGAATAACAGACTGGAAGCTTCAAAAGGAGGGTGGTGCTTGGAATCATTGATATTCCTCTGTCAGCCATGGTTACCTGCAAGGAAACATGTGCCGTCATCATTGCTTTGCACAAAAAGGGCTTCGCAGGCAAGGATATTGCTGCTAGTAAGATTGCACCTAAATCAACCATTTATCGGATCATCAAGAACTTCAAGGACAGCGGTTCAATTGTTGTGAAGAAGGCTTCAGGGCGCCCAAGAAAGTCCAGCAAGCGCCAGGACCGTCTCCTAAAGTTGATTCAGCTGCGGATCGGGGCACCACCAGTACAGAGCTTGCTCAAGAATGGCAGCAGGCAGGTGTGAATGCATCTGCACGCACAGTGAGGCGAAGACATTTGGAGGATGGGCTGGTGTCAAGAAGGTCAGCAAAGAAGCCACATCTCTCCAGGATAGACATCAGGGACAGACTGATATTCTGCAAAAAGTACAGGGATTGGACTGCTGAGGACTGGGGTAAAGTCATTTTCTCTAATGAATCCCCCTTTTGATTGTTTGGGGCATCAGGAAAAAAGCTTGTCCGGAGAAGACAAGGTGAGCGCTACTATCAGTCCTGTGTCATGCCAACAGCAAAGCATCCTGAGACCATGTGTGGGGTTGCTTCTCAGCCAATGGAATGGGCTCACTCACAATTTTGGCTAAGAACACAGCCATGAATAAAGAATGGTACCGAAACATCCTCCGAGAGCAACTTCTCCCAACCATCCAGGAACAGTTTGGTGACGAACAATGCCTTTTCCAGCATGATAGAGCACCTTGCCATAAGGCAAAACTAATAACTAAGTGGCTCGGGGAACAAAACATCAATATTTTGGGTCCATGGCCAGGAAACTCCCCAGACCTTAATCCCATTCAGAATTTGTGGTCAATCCTCAAGAGGCGGGTGGACAAACACAAACCCACAAATTCTGACAAACTCCAAGCATTGATAATGCAAGAATGGGCTGCCATCAGTCAGGATGTGGTCCAGAAGTTAATTGACAGCATGCCAGGGTGGAGGTCTTGAAAAAGAAGGGTCAACACTGCAAATATTGACTCTGCATCAACTTCATGTAATTGTCAATAAAAGCCTATGAAAGTTATGAAAAGCTTGTAATTATACTTCAGTATTCCATAGTAACATCTGACAAAAATAACAAAAGACACTGATGCAGCAAACTTTGTGGAAATGAATATTTGTCATTCTCAACTTTAGGCCATAACTAGACATCAAAACTATGAAATCAAACATATGTAATCATGTAGTAACAAAAAGTATTAAACAAATCAAAATATATTTGAGATTCTTCAATGTAGCCACCCTTTGCCTTGACAGCTTTGCACACGTTTGGCATACTCTCAACCATCTTCACCTGGAATGCTTTTCCAACAGTCTTGAAGGAGTTCCCACATATGATGAGCACTTGTTGGCTGCTTTTCCTTCACTCTGCAGTCCAACCCATCCAAAACCATCTCAATTGGGTTGAGGTTAGGTGATTGGAGGCCAGGTCATCTGATGCAGCACTCCATCACTCTCCTTCGTCAAATAGTCCTTACACAGCCTGGAGGTGTGTTGGGTCATTGTCCTGTTGAAAAACAAATGACAGTCCCACTAAGCGCAAACCAGATGAAATGGCGTATCGCTGCAGAATGCGGTGGTAGCCATGCTGGTTAAGTGTGCCATGAATTCAAAATAAATCGGTGTCTCCAGCAAAGCACCATCACACCACCACCTCCATGCTTCACGGTGGGAACTCCACATGCGGAGATCATCCGTTCGCCTACTCTGCGTCTCACAAAGACACGGCGGTTGGAACCAAAAAGCTCAAATTTGGACCAAAGGACAAAGGACAGATTTCCACCAGTCTTTAATGTACATTGCTTGAGGTTCTTGGCCAAAGCAAGTCTCTTATTGGTGTCCTTTAGTAGTGGTTTCTTTGCAGAAATACGACCATGAAGGCCTGATTTACAGTCTCCTCTGAACAATTGATGTTGATGTCTGTTAATTGAACTCTGTGAAGCATTTATTTGGGCTGCAATCTGAGGTGCAGTTAACTCTACTGAACTTATCCTCTGCAGCAGAGGTAACGCTGGGTCCTCCTTTCCTGTGACAGTTTCTTCATAACGCTTGGTGGTTTTTGCGACTGCACTTGAAGAAATTTTCTTAACATTTTCTGGATTGACTGACCTTCGTCTTAAAGTAATGGACTGTTTCTCTTTGCTTATTTGAGCCATAATATGGACTTGGTCTTTTACTAAATAGGTCTATCTTATGTATACCACCTCTACCTTGTCACAACACAACTGATTGGCTCAAACGCATTAAGCAGGACAGAAATTCCACAAATTAACTTTTAACAAGGCACACATGTTAAATTAAATGCATTCCAGGTGTCTACGTCATGACGCCGGTTGAGCGAATGCCAAGAGTGTGCAAAGCTGTCATTAGGGCAAAGGGTGGCTACTTTGAAGAATCGTTTTGTGTAACACTTTTTTTGGTTACTACATGATTCCATATGTGTTACTTCATAGTTTTGATGTCTTCACTATTATTTTATAATATAGTAAAAATAACGAAAACCCTTGAATGAGTAGGTTTGTCTAAACTTTTGACAGGTACTGTATATCGTGCAGGAATAATATAGTCTTAAATGAATGGAAGTGTTCTCCATCTAATTGTATGTACGGTATGTGTGTCCGTGTCCAGGTGCGTCTGAGCCCCGTAACATGGCCTACATGAGCCGGCTGGGCATATGGGGGGAGGGGACCCCCTTCAGAGAGTTTAGCAACTTCATTCAGGCTGTGGAGCGCCGGTGAGCGAGACACACTAGTAACTCTTCGTAGTGGTGCAGAGTATGTGTCTTTTAAAAAACAGCCACAAAATGGATGCAGCAAGCCACCTTAAAGTTCTGACTTGCAGATGGAATCTGTAGAGGCAGAACAGAACGTCTTCAACCCATTAGAACTGTTACAAAACACGAATATGCCAATAAGTCTGTTGGTAGGACAACTTCTCCTGCAAAGTCTTGTTACACCTCACCTTCTCTATACCTATTGATATCTAGTATATCACAAATTACATTTATCCTTAACTAAATACCTATTCCAAAAAAGTTTAAATCCTCCCTTGTATTGCCTTGTCCTCAGAGGTGTGGGTGCTATGGAGATAGTTGCCATGGATATGAAGCTGAGGGGGATGTACATCGCCAGGCAGCTGAGCTTCACGGGTGTCACGTTCAAGATTGAGCAGGTTCCTTTGACAACCCACTACATCAAGATGTACAACAAGTCTGTACACCTGGTAAGGAACCTTGACCTAATCCCAAACCTAAACATAAGTTTTCCCTGGGCTCTTTTCAGTAAGCTTGAAACGGAAACTGTTGTTTTAACCCCGTCCTCTCCATGTTTCAGTGGGTGGCTGCGCGGGAGAAGTTTCAGGCGGCTGCTAACCTGATGGATGCAGAGCAGCGGATGAAGAAGTCCATGTGGGGTCAGTTCTGGTCGGCCCACCAGAGGTTCTTCAAGTACCTCTGCATTGCGTCCAAGGTCCGCAGGGTGGTGCAGCTCGCCAGGGAGGAGGTCAAAAACGGAAAGGTGGGTGGGAGGTTTCAGAAGGTAGAAAGATGAGATTGTTATTCCAGGAATCTTACATTTTCTGACTTCAGATTTTAGAGATCAGGAATACTTTGTCATTACTGCATATTGGTTCTGGTGTATTTGAGTTCCTGTGGTTGGTTTGAGGAGAGGTGACTGGTGGTCTCCCAGACATTTAGCTGTTTACCGTCAGACTGTGTGCGACTCTCGTCCTGTCTTTCTCGCTCTCTGCAGTGTGTTGTGATTGGTCTCCAGTCGACAGGAGAGGCCAGAACACTGGAGGCCCTGGAGGAAGGAGGAGGAGAGCTCAACGACTTTGTCTCCACCGCCAAGTAATTTTGTATACTTGATTAGTCCATACGTGATGGACATGTCTTCTGCTTGAATCCAACCACTGATATACAAACACGCATACACACAAACCAGGGTTTCTGTTAGGAAAATGTGGCACCGGACATTTGAGAAATGTACTGGACCCATATGCATTGAGTGTATAACCTGATTAGGACGTCTACCCACGGTGCTCAGGATGACGGTAATTGCATTTAGACCATGGTAATTCATCTCAACAGAATATGCAAGTAAAGGATGCAATGACTTGTGACCTTACTGTGCACTTTGAAGATGTTAGAATTACTGTCCACATTTCCTTTTCCTCAGTCAACAAGACCAGTAACCAACAGCAAAGTCACTAGCCTATACATAGGCGACACGCAAGTTTCAAGTTTGGGGATGCACATTTTCGCCATAACAATGCACCTTTATAATAATGCATTCCATGCATCATCGCATTTACATCATCGCATGTAAAAAAGTCTACTCTTCGTCATGTGATGAGTAGATTGAATAGTCATAATGTAGTAATATACAATGCATTCAGAAAGTATTCATACCTCTTGACTTTTTCCACATTTTATGTTACAGCCTTATTCTGAAATGGGTTAAATAAAACAATTGTACTCATCAATCTACACACAATACCGCATAATGGGTTTTTAGAAATGTTAGGATTTTTTATATTTTTTCCCCTACATATTGTGTGTAGATCGATTGGGGGGGACTATTTAATCCATTTTTCTGTAACATATCAAGAGGTCTGAATATTTTCCGAATGCACTGTAAATCAATCACTGTTTGCAAAAAGAACATTCAATGCATGGCTGAATGTGTGTATCGTAGAGGCCTGGGCTATAGGCTATATCAAAAACATTTTATTTTCATGGGAAAAAACACATGGAGACATTACCAGATTGTTATTTTTTTATATCCCAAATGATGTGGTAGCCTACTCTGCTGACACTGACTAACAGATTAATAAAACCACGTTGTATGTATAATAGGCCTATGAGAAGGGGAGACACAAATAGAATGACATCCGTCTAAACTGGAGGAAGAAATTATTGTCCAAAAACTAACTTTAAAGTGGAACTGACCCAACAATGAGGGAGTGGATATGTGGAGTGCGCCCTCACCGGGGACATGGCCGATTTGCTCTGCTGGTGTCAATAAGATAAGTCTATAGGCCGACTGTTGTTCACTCTATTTAAGTAGAGAATTTTGATAAGACGTTAGTCTTTCTTTACAGTAATAGCCATTTGCTTTCCAAGCTGTTGTCCCACGATTGAATTTTAAAGTATTTCGATATGCCTGGCTGGGCCTCTACTTTTCACTGACAGTCACAATCATCTATTTGGTATTTGTGTGCACTGCTTTTCCTTCCGACTGTTTGTAATGCGATTTTAAAACTTGTTTATTTTTTAAGGCTAGACAACGCTAATGATCTTGTGTGGCCAAATCATGCTTTAGTGGCCTAATGAATGATTTTTTGTATTTCTCTATAGACCGGAGTAGGCTAAGTAATATTGGCAATATAATTCGATTTACTTAGGGAATGTTTCCCTTATGCTCGTAGGTGACGCGTCCATAAGGCTATGTCAGTCGATCATCCCACATAGTAGAAAAGTGTACCCATTCTATTGGTCAGACTGTTGAGAAGGAAATAGTCCAAACAGACTCGGGGACAGTTGTTGGACGGTAGATCCCAAATTCATCCAACCAGCAGGCCTAGGATACATAACACAATGTTGACAAAGCAATGAATCTGATGTGACAGATCATTCTGTTTTAAAATGTTGATAAACTATTTTTCTTTTTTAATTATTACCAGAGCAATGTGCACAAAGGCAGTAGGCTACTGGTTTCCATGGCATATGGAATGTCTTCATAAAATAACTTCCTCCACAGACATGGTGGTATTTTACCTGGGCTACTTTGAAGCAAGGTAAAACATGCCTCATAATGTTGTAAAATGTTCAGGTTTCAAACAATTAAGTAGCTCTGTTTTCAAAATGCATACTGCCTCCAGCACATTGCAAAGTGGTGTGTGACGCGCTGAGGGGAATATACCCACTCCAATTTAATTCCACTAAATTATGCAAATTAACCCATAGACTGATAAGCATGACCGGTCAAATGTATTTAAAGCAATAAATAGACCGAAAAGCATTATTTTGCCATGGGATTTTTTTCCGTTTCCCGGACAATTTTATTTATCGGCTTTTCAATTTTTTTTTTTCATGGACAAAAATAGTCTATTACCGGCTAACAGAAACCCTGACATACACATTAGGTTGGAGATTGGCTGGTCGTCTGTAGCTCAGTTAGTAGAGCATAACGCTTGCTATGGTAGTGGGTTCGATGCCCGGGACTGCCCATACGTAAAATGTATGCGTGCATGAGTAAGTCGCTTTGTGTAAAAGCATCTGCTAAATGGCACATATTAGGCTGGAGCAGAGGGCAGCCACAGTGCAGCACTCAATGAGTAGTTAAGTTCCTTGCTCAAGGGAACATATTGGGGAAACAACTTGGAATCTATTGAGCAGCTGTAAAGCTAGCTAGCTACATGCTAATGCCAGGTGTATGCTAGTACCATCTATAACAAGGTGTTTGCTCTCTTGCTCTTTCCCTCTCAGAGGTGTGCTCCAGTCCCTGGTAGAGAAGCACTTCCCAGCTCCAGACAGAGAGAAGCTGTTCAGCCTGCTGGGCATTGACCTGCCGGCCATGAAGATCCCCTTCCCCAGCGAGGCTGCAGCAGAGCAGAAGAGGAAAGGTACTCCAGGGCAGTTAGCCAGGAAAGGACAGTCATTGGGTCTGTAATGAGACAGTAAAGAGTTTGATCTCGGTGTTCTTCAGTTGGTTACTTTAGCAACAAGAGATCTCTTCATGCATTTCCAATGTTCTTTTTGCGTGAACCTGTGACTCATCGTAGGTGTTTTATGTAATGTTCTGGCTTACTGTTTCACATGAGAACTCTTTAAAAAAAGACCTCTGTCTCCCAACACTAATGTAGTGTTTTGGCTATGTTTACCAATGTTAATGTTCCCTCTCTCTCCTTCCCTGCAGGTGTCAACGTAAAGAAGGCAGAGAAGAGGAAGAGAAAATCAGGTGGTCTGTCGGGGAACAGCTCTGATGACAGCAAATCTGAAGAGTCTCATAAGGACGATGCGGAGAGTGACGACAGCTTCAAATCGGTCAGCTCGGGAGAAGATGACGAAGACGACTTCAATCCCTTCAAGGATGATTCCAGCGAGGATGAGGAGGATGGTGAGCGGGGGAGTTTGATTTAAGATTGATTATGAGCTAACCACCTACCTAAGTCTTATAATTTTTCCCACCTCCCAGACCCCTGGCTGTCTGGAAAGAGGAAAGGGGTGAAGAAATGCAAGGAGAAGAAGAAGAAGAAGAGCATTGACCCAGACTCTATCCACAGTGCCTTGTTAGCTTCTGGTCTGGGCTCCATCAGGCCTGCTTTCACCACCCCCCCAGTCAAGACCTCCAGCACACCTGCCATAGGTAAGTTAGTAGCAACAACACGCTTTCCGTAAGTGAGCGTGGAGTCGGACTTCTGTGCAAATCTCCCATTGCCATCAATGTATTCGCTACAGTCTGAGTTAGGATTGTATAACCAGCCAGCATGAGCAGATGACGATGAACATTCAACATTTTTTTGTATTTTTTACTCCCTCTTTCTTACCCCTCATATCCATCCATCAGCCAAGGTAGAGGTAGATGACAGCTGTATGACTAGTCAGGATGCTGTGGAAGATGCTCAGCAGATGAAGAGAGATCTGTTGGACCAGCTAGATAAGCTGGCTCAGGATCTACCTCCCAACACTCTGGATGAACTCATAGATGAGCTGGGAGGACCCGACAACGTGGCTGAGGTAATGGGTTCAATTAAATATGGATACAAAGAACAGTGGCCCAGGATCTGGACAAAATAAAATAAAAATTATTAAAAGAAGCTTAAAGTCCACTCATTGTTAACTGCAAATGTGTAAATGTTTTAAGCTAGAGATGGCCCTCTTGACTTTCTTATCATATGTTAGATTATTTTATTTGTTCTCACATCCTTTCTGTGTTCCAGATGACTGGGCGTAAAGGCCGGGTGGTCAGTAACGACGATGGCAGCATCTCCTACGAGTCTCGATCTGAGCTGGATGTTCCTGTGGAGATCCTCAACCTCACAGAGAAACAGAGGTTCATGGACGGAGAGAAGGTATGGGAGGATGGGAAGAGAGAAATAGGAGGAGAGAATGGAACAGTATTACCCCATGTTTCTGATTTAGGCGAGGGGTACAAGCACATTGACTTGAGAAATGTAGGTTGTGTGCAAGGCAGTGGGGGGCAGTCTGCTTGTTTGAGTCACATATCTATAGAATCAGTTGACTAGAGTAGTCACAAACGATGGCATAAAACCATTCCTAAGCTTGTTCTTCTCCCTCTCCAGAACATAGCCATCATCTCGGAAGCGGCCAGCTCGGGCATCTCCTTGCAGGCTGACCGGCGAGTAAAGAACCAGAGGAGGAGGGTCCACATGACCCTGGAGCTGCCCTGGAGTGCAGACAGAGCCATACAGCAGTTTGGTCAGTAAAGTATTTCTGGCTGTGGTTTCATTACTCCCATACAGTCTCAAGCACTGAGACTTAAAGATGCAGTCCGGGATCTTGAGCAGTTTCGCATATATTGTACGAATTGCAATCCGTCACATGTCATAAGAAATGGATGACATAGTACACAATTGTGACCAATTTAGGCTTGTGGGTGCTATTTTCAAAACCACTAGCAGATATTATACAAAACCTTTGACGTTTCACCAAGTGAAAATGCTATAGAAATTAAATCTAACTTTATTTTCACTCTATTCTTTTGGTGTTTACTTGTCTTGATAATGTGGCTCATGGTAGTTAATTTAGCTGGCGTGTCTCCTCTGGCTTTTCCCACTCTGATACAATGGGACCAGCAGGTGTGAGGTATTTAGACTAATTAAATGTGTGTTCTGCTTAATGGTGCCAATGTCTCTCTCTCAGGGAGGACCCATAGGTCTAACCAGGTGACTGCTCCTGAGTATGTGTTCCTCATCTCTGAGCTGGCTGGGGAACAGAGGTTTGCCTCCATTGTGGCCAAGAGACTGGAGAGCCTGGTAAAAATCTGTCCTGTCAGTGGTTCAATTGAGCTGAGCAGTGGAAAACGTGGATATTATCACCCATGTTTGAGCCACTGATGCTACATGTGATATGTGTGTTCCACAGGGTGCCCTCACCCATGGAGACAGAAGAGCAACAGAGACGAGAGATCTCAGCAGGTTTAACTTCGACAACAAAGTAAGCATATATACACTACCATTCAAAAGTTTGGTGTCACATAGAATTGTCCTTGTTTTTGAAAGAAGAGCAAATAGATCAGAAATTGTGTAAATGTTATAAATGACTATTGTAGATGGAACATTTTTATTTTATTTGATTGAATATCTACAGAGGCCCATTGTCGGCAACCATCACTCCTGCGTTCCAATGGCACGTTATGTTAACTAATCCAAGTTTAGCATTTTAAAAGTCTAATTGATCATTAGAAAACCCTTTTGCAATTATGTTAGCACAGCTGAAAGCTGTTCTGATTAAAGAAGCAATAAAACTGGCCTTCTTTAGACTAATTGAGTATCTGGAACATCAGCATTTGGGTTTGATTACTGGCTCAAAATGGCCAGAAACAAATAACTTTCTTCTGAAACTTGTCAGTCTATTCTTGTTCTGAGAAATGAAGGCTATTCCATGTGAGAAATTGCCAAGAAACTGAAGCTCTCATATAACGCTGTGTACTACTCCATTCATAGAACAGCGCAAACTGGCTCTAAGCTGAATAGAAAGGAGTGGGAGGCCCCGGTGCACAACTGAGCAAGAGGACAAGTACATTTAGTGTCTAGTTAGAGAAACAGATGCCTCAAGTCCTCAACTGGCAGCTTCATTAAATAGTACCCTCAAAACATCAGTGTCAATGTCAACAGTGAAGAGGCGACTATGGGATGCTGGCCTTCTAGGCAGAGTTCCAGTGTCTGTTCTTTTGCCCATCTTAATTTTGTTTCCTTTTCAGTCTGAGATGGCTTTTTCTTCTCGCAACTCTGCCTCGAAGGCCAGCATCCCGGCGTTACCTCTTTCTAAGTGACCCCAAACATTGAACGATAATGTACAACTAAATATAATTTGTATGTGTGTGTGGTTTCCTGTAGTTGTCGTTGTAACCTCCTTTCTTCTCCAATCCACAGTATGGCAGAAATGCTCTGGAGATTGTGATGAAGTCCATCGTTAACCTGGACTTTCCGTTAGTGAATCCTCCATCGAACTTCGAAGGGGATTTCTACAAAGGTATGTCTCGTGTGGACAGATTTTGGGACTCGGTTGTAGGATTTATGTCCCTATTTTGAGCCAAGGGAAATTCCGTTCTCCTGCTTAATACTGGGGATTCTTTCATGTCTAGAATTCACATGACTGGCTCAGTCCACAAGCTGAGTGAATCTATTTCTGGTGCATGGCTGTTGTCTTACTTCCATCTGTGGGCTCCTGGGTGGTCAGCGGTCTAAGGCACAGCATCTCAGTGCTAAAGGCGTCACTACAGACACCCTGGTTTGAATCCAGGCTGTATCACAACCGGGCTGTGATAGGGAATCCCATAGGGCGGTGCACAATTGGCCCAGCATCTTCCGGGGTAGGCCGTCATTGCAACGAAGAATGTTATTAACTTACTTGCCTAGTTAAACTTTAAAAATGTGGTTCTGTCTTCATCCTATTCCCTGGCAGAGATCCTTCATGGGTTGATCGGAGTGGGTCTGATCCATGTGGAGGACAGATCAGGGATCCTGTCTCTGGACAAAGGTGAGACTGGCTCTGACTTTAAGCCTTGTCAGATCACATTAAAAAGTATTAGACTGTACTGTTCTTTCCTCTCTTCTTCCCAGACTACAACAACATAGGGAAGTTCCTGAACCGTATCCTGGGGATGGCGGTGCAGGAGCAGAACGCTCTGTTCCAGTACTTTTCTGACACGCTGGCAGCCGTCATACAGAATGCCAAGAAGAATGGACGCTACGACATGGGCATTCTGGGTAAGACCGGAGAGGAATAGCCTTAAACCTTTTCTGTTAAAGGAGACTAATGTCAACTACTGTGAATGAGGGACTATACTCTAAATGACACCTACAATATTAAACTACCCAAGATTTCAGACTGGGTCTGGACAAAATGGCTGCTATGTGGATCTGATTAGTATTGTTTATCTCGGTCTCTTTCTAGACCTAGGTTCTGGGGATGAGAAGGTGAAGAAGATGGAAGCCAAAAAGTTCCTGACTCCAGGCTACTCCACCTCCGGACATGTGGAGCTCTACACGGTACAGCCGACCGTTGTTTCTCCTCACTAGACAGGAATAGAAACTGGTTTAACAAGGAACTCTCTTGCTACAACGGACCGGTAGCCATTTTCCATTTTGTAAATACTGTTTGTGTGTGTCAGGTGAGTGTGGAGAGAGGCATGGCCTGGGAGGATGCTACCCATGCCTGGGCTGAGCAGAGTGGACCCGACGATGGCTTCTATGTACAGGTACTAAAAGACCAACCAGACATTTCCTTATCTGTAGAGTTTGGCAAACACTACATATTAGCAGCAAATATGATAACATTCTGATTTTCATAGTTTTTATTGCCATAACATTTCCCTAGATTTAGTTTTGTTTTACAAACTCTAAATATTTTGCTGATCCCCCAGATAAGGAACAACAAGAAGACTGCTATCTTGGTGAAGGAGGTGAACAGTAAGAAGAGGCTGTTCCTGGTCTACAGACCCAACACAGGCAAACAGCTGAAACTGGAGGCCTATGCTGACATCAAGAAGAAGTGTAAAAAGGTGCTGTCAGATGATGCCAAGCAGCACTGGATGGATCAGTACCAGTCTTCAGCTGAGATCTGCTCTCATGCTTACTGGTTGGTGTTGTTTCTCATATGACTATAAAGTTGTAGTGGTGGTTTTGGCAGTTGTCAAGTTCACTAGCAGGTTTTACTCTTTACCCGTATAGTTTAATGAACTAGTCAGAAAAAAGGTTGACTCGTGTTTATTAACCCCTTCTCCTCCCTCCAGGCGTGGTAACTGTAAGAAGGTGTCGGTGGGTCTGCAGTGTGAGGTGGGTCTGCGCTGCAGGACGTACTACGTGCTTTGTGGATCTGTGCTCAGTGTGTGGACCAAGGTGGAGGGAGTCCTGGCCTCCGTCAGCGGAACCAACATCAAGATGCAGATCGTCCGTCTCAGGACGGAGGACGGGCAGAGGATTGTGGGTAAGTTGATGCTAGAAGTCTTTGGCAGAAGCAGTTTTTGAAAAATATATATTTTTAGTCGCAACCTGTAATGTATCTTACCAGAGGAGTATTGTACATAAGTAGAAGCTGGTCCCTCTCCTCCCCAACAAGTGAACTATAAATGAACAGATGTTGAAATGAGGTTGGACTACGAGGTAGCTAGAGAAGTGCATTATTTTCCTTTGTTCTAACGTGGTTATTTCCCATCTCTCGTGTCCAGGCCTGATCATTCCAATTAACTGCGTCTCTCCTCTGACCAACATCCTGTCGTCGTCTGACCAGTCTCAGCAACTGGCCGTTCAGCAGCAGCAGAAGTGGCAGCAGCTGCACCCTCAGAGCCTCAGCCACATGCATAACATGGGTTCACCACCCAGTCTGACCTGATGGGCTTCGACACTCATTTTCTCCTCCACACCCTGGGTTCTCGACCCAACCTGATGGGATACGACAACATTTCCATCTGAATCTCTACCGTGACACTACCCACCACCTCTTCTCCCTCTCCGTTCCTCCTAAGGTGCTGAGTTGTGGTTTTCCCTGAAGCTAAACCACGGTGACTAAGTTAAGATTTCAGGGTTTATGTCCAAAGAGGAGACAGTCTCCCTTTTGACATCCAGAGGAGTTGGCTTGACAAATAATATTCCTCTGAGATTCAGAGCTGAGGATTTAGAAGAGGCTGCGGTGATGAAGGGGGGAGAGTAGAGGACGCATGGAGAAGTGGCATTATTAAAAATGCCAGACTGTTTTTCCTGTTGCACCCCTCTCCCTCAGCTCTATGTAAACGATGGGGTGTGCCTTCTCTACTGACGGATGGGGGATGTCACCCAGGTTTTTGTTTTCTACAGGTGACTGGACAGTGCTCAGACAGTGCTCAGGTGTTCGTTAAGCTACACGTGATTTAAAAAAAAAAAAAATTTTAAACAGGTGTTTTACAAAATGTCTACCTGAGATGCATGACCACACACCAACTGCTTGCTTTCTTCATTTGAGATTTTACTCTATCACGACTCAAGTCTCAGGCATGATGACGACAACTCTCACCATAACTACATTTAAAATGGCACCCTATTCCATAGGTAGTGCAATTTCTGAAACAATCCTTGTTTCTATCAAACATTGGTGTATCCTTTCTACCGACAGAATTGTTTACAGCTTGACTATCAAGAATTGTGATTGTGCATGGTTTAAAATAACTTCATTTTCCTGCATTTATTCTTCTGCATTCAAAAGATGTTCAGAACGGGTTGTTTGATATGTGGCATCAGATTCGATATCTTGTACTATCAAACTACAGCAGATACACTCCTGGAGTGTTATTATACAACTGCACGTGAACCGACAGATCTTGTTTGTCAATACAAGCTGTCTAATAACACTACATTAAAAGCTAGTATTCAAGCTAGTTTGTTGTTGAATTCAAAACGGATCCCTTTTACCTCATGTAGGTGTGTAAATCTGAAAGGATTGGATCTGTGGTAAAGATTGCACCTTGGAGGCAAAGGTGGTATCAATTAGCATATTCACTGGTATCTATTTGATCCTGTAGGTCACATGTCAAACTCTTTGCACAGAGGGCCGAGTGTCTGCGTGTTTTCTCTCCCTTGTACTTGATTGATTAATTAAGGTCACTAATTAGCAAGTACACTCCCTTACCTGGTTGTCTGTCTTAATTAAAGGAAAAACCAGCAGACACTACTACCCTAGGCACTCCATGGAATGAGTTTGACACTACTGTCCTAGGCCCTTCATGGAATGAGTTTGACCCTACTGTCCTAGGCCCTTCATGGAATGAGTTTGACACTACTGTCCTAGGTACTTAATGGAATGAGTTTGACCCTACTGTCCTAGGCCCTTCATGGAATGAGTTTGACCCTACTGTTCTAGGCCCTTCATGGAATGAGTTTGACCCTACTGTCCTAGGCCCTTCATGGAATGAGTTTGACCCTACTGTCCTAGGCCCTTCATGGAATGAGTTTGACACTAAGTACCTAGGACCTAGGTACTTAATGGAATGAGTTTGACCCTACTGTCCTAGGCCCTTCATGGAATGAGTTTGACACTAAGTACCTAGGACCTAGGTACTTAATGGAATGAGTTTGACCCTACTGTCCTAGGGCCTTCATGGAATGAGTTTGACCCTACTGTTCTAGGCCCTTCATGGAATGAGTTTGACACTACTGTCCTAGGTACTTCATGGAATGAGTTTGACACTACTGTCCTAGGCCTTTAATGGAATGAGTTTGACACTACTGTCCTAGGTACTTCATGGAATGAGTTTGACACTACTGTCCTAGGTACTTCATGGAATGAGTTTGACACTACTGTCCTAGGTACTTCATGGAATGAGTTTGACACTACTGTCCTAGGCCCTTCATGGAATGAGTTTGACACTACTGTCCTAGGTACTTCATGGAATGAGTTTGACACTACTGTCCTAGGTACTTCATGGAATGAGTTTGACACTACTGTCCTAGGCCTTTAATGGAATGAGTTTGACACTACTGTCCTAGGCCTTTCATGGAATGAGTTTGACACTACTGCCCTAGGCCTTTCATGGAATGAGTTTGACACTACTGTCCTAGGCCCTTCATGGAATGAGTTTGACACTACTGTCCTAGGTATTTCATGGAATGAGTTTGACACTACTGCCCTAGGCCTTTCATGGAATGAGTTTGACACTACTGCCCTAGGCCTTTCATGGAATGAGTTTGACACTACTGTCCTAGGCCTTTCATGGAATGAGTTTGACACTACTGTCCTAGGCCTTTCATGGAATGAGTTTGACACTACTGCCCTAGGCACTTCATGGATATCTAAAACAGGTGTTTCAAACTCATTCCATGGAGGTCCTTGTAGTGTCTGCTGGTTTTTCCTTTTAATTAAGACTTAGACAACCAGGAGAGGGGAGTTTCTTACTAATTAGTTACCTTAATTCATCAAGTACAAGGGAGGAGCAAAAACACGCAGACACTCGACCCTCTGTGGAATGAGTTTGTCGTGTGACTCAGGATTCTTGGGATTGGGCACTTGTTCCCTCACTGATTCTGAACTGGAATCTAACCTCGAATCTCTACCAGTCAGCAACATTGCTGCTTGATCTCTGGTACTTTTTATCTGTTTTGTCACTTGAGACAGGATGTACAGGGGCGGAAGACTTTCTAAAAATATATTTTTTTTAAAATTAAGTGATGTAAAAAGCCTGAGTTTAGGATGCTACTTTGCTATACCAATGTGTATAGTGTCGTTTGGGCATAAGAAACGTTTTTTGCTTAAATAGCCGTTAACACTTGAAGGATGGTGTAATTTCATCTTTGCACGAGTTGCACTACTGACATGTTCTACAACAAATCTGTATTAAATGATTTAACGGAGTGCAAGATTTCTACCTCTTAATGACTAATAAATACCAAGGATAAAGTTAGAAAACTACAGTTTTCATATCATTCCTCAATGGCATTTTCCTCAACTATTAAAAAAGAAATCTGTATACTTAATTGTCCACGTTTTTTTATGATGTGCTGTACTCCTTAATCATCACCACTCATAACAGGTCCCCTCTACTTTGGTTTTTAGGCCATCACTTGGGGGTCAATCCCATCCCACAACTTCCATGGGGTAATGACGCTGAAAGCTATGATTGGGCAATAGAACGTGGCCGCTGCCTGTCCACCAATGGTCAAGAGAATGACCGGGTCCTGTACCACAAATTGGAGGGGTTACATCGTATCAGCACGGGCCCAATCACAGCTTTGAGAGAAGACGGGAGAATCTTCAGAAGAGGGGCCTCCAGTGCACGTGTGTTTGTAGTAGATAAGATTTTGTTTGATCTTTATGCTTAATATTTAGGTAAGAGGGAATTTATAGGAGGGGAAAGTGGCCAATTCGAGGCAACAATGGATGCGTCTCCAAATCCACAGACAAAGACAGGTAATCTTAAATTGACTTAGTTTTATATTGTTGTTTTTTGGCTGCGCTATGGTGGTCTACTACAAAGTGTTACGAACAAAAGCAATACTGTTGCACGAGTCGCTACCATCTGACCAACCGTGTAACTAGAAAGGTGTAGATTTTACCCCACGCTCTAGTATCACACGTTAGAGGAGATTGTATAGGCTAATTAAATTATTTATTTTTTACTTTTTGTTGTTTTGTTATAATTAAGACGAATCAAAATGAAATATTTTCTTAGTCCATTAGGCTTGAAATTCTACTAAAATGTTCTATGTGGTCTACAGATGTATTCTGTGCAGCCGGACAATTTAAAAATATTTTCAATAAAATAAATCCAACGTGAATTAGTTACAAAATATGTCATTTAAATAAACCTAAAAGTATTTTTGCTTTTCAAATGTACTGAAAGTTGTGTAAATCGCGTTGGAAGCATTTTCGGTCAGATTATCCGGGATTGTCTATTGTGGTGATAGAATGCATTGTGGGTGTCAATATAAAGTGACGGCCATATTTGCCGGGTGCCGTTGCTGTAAACAAAAAGTGAGAGACAGACGCTTCACTGAATTTGATTTTCGGGTCATTTTATTTCTTTAATTTACAATGTCTCTGGGAATGTCTTACAAACCCAATGTCCACCAGCACATTCCAGGAACTTCTGGGAACCAGGGTAAGGGAACAATATCGGTTAAACTCAACCATCCATCCGTTAAATCGAGTGTTAAATTCGGTCTTTTGGAGAATAACGTTACCTGGAGAAAGACCGTGTCTGTAGTTTTTGTCCAGTTATATATAGGGTCAGATCCTGGGAGCTAGGCTAATTCATATCCGCCATTATTACTAATGTAAAAAAGCCACATCCTCATCTTCATTGGCTATAACGGCAGAGGTGGGAAATTCCATATGTTCCGAAAAATAATCTCTTTCGTTCTGTGTCCCATGCCATCCTGGCGGGTGTCGTTACGTTGTGACAAAAATGTATCACTTTGGCTTCTTTAGTCAGCCCTGTTCCGCTTCCTCCATGATAGTCTTGTGGAGCTGTTGATTGATCTGCCAGGGATATTCCTTTATGAACCTTCGAGGACATCTAGTGTTTAACAAGGCTTATTGCATAAAAAACATGCGCACTACAACTGTGGCCATTGTTGGCTATGTGAACATGCAATATGTAGAATTTGTACTATCTGGTGAACGGTAATATCATATTTGACCCTATATTTGTTTGTATTTGTCTCCCAACAGTTGGGAACATTCCGTCTCCATCAGCAGCCAACTTGGCCACGTTGCAGTCCTACAGGCCGCTGGTGAACGATGTTTACGCGCCACCCTCCTTGGGCTTCACACAGGTTCAGGCATACACCCAAATTGCTTCTTCTAATTCTACAATGCAGGAAATAAAACTGACATTTTAAAACAAATGTGTAGTTACATCGTAGGTAACTCCTTTGGTAAAGTGACTTATTCCTCTCCTGTCCCTGTGTGGTCAGGGATCCAGCAGCAGCCAGGTACCCCAGAGTAAGTATTCAGAGCTGCTGGCCATCATCGAGGAGCTAGGGAAGGAGATCCGGCCCACCTACGCCGGCAGCAAGAGTGCCATGGAGAGAATAAAACGAGGTAATGTGGAAACTTCTGTAATAATACAATACCTCTATTGTGTGGTAACACAAACGGCATTATCTAGACTACACATTAGTCCTCTACCTACTAACTCTAACTTGGTTAGAGAGTTGTCATTCAGTCGGTGAATTACTGTTGTTCATTTTGGTGTAACCTACTTTTCCCCAAAGGTATCATCCATGCCAGGGGACTGGTGCGGGAGTGCTTGGCAGAGACTGAGAGAAATGCCAGGTCCTAGCTACAGAAGCACTACCCTCTCCTGTAGAAGAACCAATACTCTCACTCACCATGTCAAAGACCACTGCATGGCACATCCTCTAAAAAGAGGAATGGAAAACAAAATAAGGGATGGTTAAAAAGGTCAAGAAAATGTTTGTGAAAGGTTCAGATTTGAGAAAAGGAGGGAAAGGGGACACTAGAATAGAATTCAGAATTCAACGGATTTGGTTTTTGTTCATGCCCCGTTTTGGGGTCACAGTTTCCTGACTTCATATTTAAAATTAATAGTAATTTTTGCATGCAAACGTATGGGTCAATCATGGCCTTCAGTTAATTGTAGACATTGCATGGCTTGTACCGGATTAGACTAGGAGAGGAACACTTTTTGGTAGATGTTGGTCTGAATTCCAGACCCTTAATGGTTGAACAAGTGAAGGACAGAAATGTGCCAAATACATTTGTTCATTCATGTTGAGGTTCTTTTTTGGGATCAATAATGAAAATGCTGTTACTTGCATCTTTGTATGTATTTATTACTTGTGTAATAAAATGTATTTTCAATACAAATGTAATTGTTTTGAAAATGTGTGAAAACAACCCTAGTGGTCTCCTATAACCTTGCTCCTTAGGAGGAAAATACAGATATATCACCCAACTTGAATAGATTAGAAGGTGGCTATTGAGAGGAAGTAGGCTGTCATTGTTAAGTCAACTTGTCTTGGTTGAATAGAGGGAATATACTGTTGGATGGACATATCAGGAAAATAGCAAGCAGGACCACTGATTTAGGCTCATCTTCAGTGATTAATTCCTTGGATATTGCATAACCCAGCAAGATTTAGGCAATAAGCACTGATTGAACTAATTGGCCAGTGGTGAACAGCAATACATGTTGTCACGGATAATGAATGAATTTGAAACTTGAACAGGGCCCGAGAGAGACTAGTATTTACCATGAATACGGGATATAACACATTAAGTAGACGTAACTATCCATTTTGGAATCGCAGATAACAATGTAACATGAGCAATTGCACATTTGTAACGTAACAATTTGGTATCCTTGCACGTTTCATTGGACGTCTACCCTTGCAGCGAATGTGTCACTTACTACAAGTTCTGCCAATCATGCCCATTGTTGTGTACTGCAATTGTGCATCTTAGCCAGTCATAAGGCTTAAATAAGAGAGACAGCCAATCAGGTAACTCGTGTTCTATTTCATTTGGCCAATTAGACATTGCGTTATGTTTTGCCATTGAACATTGTGCTGCAGCACTGCTAGCCCGAGTAAAAACTACATTAGATGCAGTAGACTAGCTGGTTAGTATTGTTGAGAGGCAATATGGGTGAAGTTACGTTACAAGTTAACTGGTAAGTTAATGGTAGCTTTATTTATCATCTAAATCACCTACTTTACACATTAACTGAATCGATTATGTGCTTATTGCGCGTATAACTAAGGCGCTAGTTTCAATCATTGTCAATATGTAACGTTCGCTAGCTAACGTTACACGTAAACGTTGAAGCCTGCAAACTTGTCAGTTAGGCTAACATGGTTAGCTAGCTAGACAGTAGGATCCAGCCAGCAACCAAACTGGAAACTGGCCAGGCAATCAATAGGTTGATACTGTATTAGCGAGCAGAAGGGTACTTACTAGCTACGATATCCAGGCATATTTCGCTGGATAGCTATGTAGCGGGGTTTATTCCCTTATCAAGGAGAGAACAATATTACATCAAAGCAGCTGGTCGTGTTGACAGTGGAGGTTATGTTGCATGGTCAGTTTTTGTGACGTGATGCCATTCATGCAAGCTTCCTTCCCTGTGAGCTATTTAATGGAAGCTATGACAGCTTATCTGTTTAATGCTGGTTAATGCTCTTGTCAGCTATATATCGCAAGCCTTCTCTAAGCTGATCCAGATGTATGCAAGTTAATCTGCCCCAGTGAAATTGAAAGTTTTCATCTCACATCACAGCCCTGGTTACTGTCTGTCTGGAGTTTAAAGGGACAGTTCACCCTGAAGTCCATGTTTGTCATATGTTACTTTAGACCTTTCTCCTCTATCTCCTGCAGGTATTAGACCCTCCCACTCTATCTCCTTGTAGGTTGAGGGGGAGCTGTCTCCCTCCTTCCACCCATTCATTGACCCCCTCTATCTCCCCTGTAGGTATCATACTCTTCCCCAGGTCGTGAGTCCATAAGCATGTCCACAGATGACAGTATCTCTGAGGATGTTTCAAGCCTGAGCCACTGCCTTGGCGATGCCAACGGGGAAGGGGGCAAGGAGAGTGAGTCCTCAGAGGGCACCTCAGCAGCCTCGGGTCTGGGGCTTGGGTTGGGGCTAGCCGGGCCGGAGGAACGCAAAATCACCTCCAAGACTGTAGAGGGGGCTGTGGATGGGAGAGCTTATGACATGACCCCAGCATGCAGCCTCCCCCAGAAGATCAGGTGTGTGTAGAGACTGGTCTCTCTGACTGGAGGTGTTAATGTAAGAGGTATGGAAAGTACAATCCATCCTAATCCCTTGTCCTAACTCCTGTGTGTTGTGTTCCTCAGGAGTCTGTGTCTCAGTACGGAGGAGGTCTTTGTGTCTGGGAAGTGTCTTCCCTTCATAAACCCCTCCTCCCTGGAGACCCTCAGGGCCCTGGTCCAGGAGATACAGAGTAGTGGGGAGACTGACCCGGAGATGTGGAAGGACTGTGAGGTAGGAATGTGTCTGTTTGGCAGTGTTGGTGTGTAACTACAAGATAGGTGGACAACACGGATATGTAGGAGATTTTGTATTTAGTGTGGAAGGACTTTCAAGTAGTAATACAGCAACTGATGGAGAAATCTCCATGGCAATTCATTTTTCAGAGAAGTGTGTGTTCTCTGAACTTCTCCCTGTGAAGGGTGACGTTGGGGTTAGCTGGCATGGTCATTATTCTCCTGCAGTGTGTTGGGCAGCCTCATCTCTCTTCAGTCGCTTCTGCTGTCTCTGTGGATCTCAGCTGACCGCACACAAAGATACATGCACACAATCGGCCCCCAGACTGCACACATCACACCACTGCAGCTGATCTCTTCAGACACGGGAGATGATTTGTGATGCAGCAGTGCCATCTCATCTCACACATAGAGGAAAATACACCTGGGAGATACATAGTACTGTATTCCCCAGCTTTGAATACAGGGATCTTTCTCAATTGTCTTAATGACCTGCCCTTGTCTCCTCTTGTTCATTTTTCCTGATCTAAAAAAAACACATGCTAGATTTCACGTGTCTAGTTTAGACTATTGTTCTGAAGCCCAGTTCTGGTATTGTACCCTGAAATATCTATATTTCAGTCTCAAAGGGAATCTGTTTTTTTTTATGGGCTGTAATATCAGGTGCATACCCCCCTCCCTGGGTGCATGGCATAGTACAACGGTTTCCCCCTTCTCACGTCATAACTGGAGCACAGCTGCTTCCGGGTGCGCCTCGCGCACACACACACACACACACTCAGACCCCAGCTGCGAGCCTAACTCCCAGCTGTCACTATTCTACCCTCCAATCAGAACACTGACTATTTGCTATATTTATATTCACGCTGGACACCCATACTTCCAAGAACAACTCTTCCAATGCTGTGTCTTGTGCTATGGTTTACAGACCTAATGTTGAAGATGTGTTTGTTGAACAGGGCCGATGGCTGCATCTGTTTCAGCTAGTAGAGAAACAATACCAAGAGCAGATCTTGGCTCAGCAAGAACAGTACCAGTGCCAAATACAGGTCTGTACTACTATACTTGGCCTCTTCTAGAATACCCGATGATGTATGTAATGATGGCTGTTTACACTGTGATTGTTTTTCTCCTCCAGCTGATTCAGGATGAGATCAAAGCCTTAGTTCAGCTCCAGAACCGCCAGACCAGCACACAGACGCACCACGATTGCCCATATACCCCTACTGCTACCACCAACACACAGACACATCACGATTACCCATCTACTCTGTCTGTCACACAGACACACCCAGACTACACCTCTTCCCCTGTTGTTACTACCAAGGACTACCCTTCACCCCCCACTTCCAAACCCAACCATCCCTCAACCTGCACGGACCCTCCCAATGGGAACTCGCCCCTCTCTGTTCCCCTCACCTCCCTCTTTGTCCCCCAAACCATTTTGAGCTCCACCTCCCCTCAACCCCCACCCCCCCGGCCAGAGCCGGTCACCCTAGGAGAGAGGTGTGCTGATGGGGCAGGGACGGTGCTATGCAGTGGGTACGGGACCCTATCGGCCTGGGGCACAGGGCTGGAGGGGACAGTGACTCTGGGGGGAGCAGAGGAGACAGGCCAGGTCGAAGAGGAGCCTAGCTGGTCCCTTCACCTCCAGGACGACACAGACATCACTCTGATTGGCCAGGAGGGTCAACAGAGGAGCGCCTCTGCCAATGAGGTGGCTCCTAGAGCCAATCCTAGTCCACCACCTGAGCAGCAGAGAACCTCCAGCCAACCGCTGACATCCTGGGCTCAAAGACAGAGACGCAGCAAACCCAAGAAGAGCAGGCTAGGGCAGGCCCAACATCCCCAGGCCTCCCCCTCACCCCTTCAGGCCCCGTACCTGGGCCAGAGTGACCCTCAGTCCTCTTCCCCCCAGGAGCAGCAGCCCAGCTCCAGGAAGAGCCCCAGAGACAGCCCCCTGGACGACATTGACCTCCAGGACCAGGTATGCCTAGCACCGGCCTGTTCCATTACAATTTATTGTAGCTAGATAATTTTATCTTTGGATTACTAGAGTCAGTATAGTGCTCTGGCATTTTGTTATATCACCATGTATTTTGTCTGTGTGTGTCACTGTTATGGAGCGACTTCAGTGCCAACAGAAATTGTATTTGAATTTTATAATTTATAATTTGTGTTAGGATATTGAATTTGAATGTAATATTTTTGGATGTTTAATGCACAAATTGAATAATTTAATTCATAAATGTAACTTGTATTTAATGATTTGAAACTCAATGAATATTGCATTCAGTTTAAAATGTTTTATTGAATATTCAAATTCAATATTTATATGTTCAGTTTCAATATGGTAGATATATGGTAGATATTGCATTTGTTGACTGTGTATCAAGTTTTCAAACCATCCATTTCAAGTTAATCAAAGTTTCATATATTCAACTTCTCATATGCATTCAGATTCAGTTCTCTAAATTCAGATTCAAAACCAGAGACGACATCCTGGTACTTTTCCAGCCAGGAATCAAACGCTCTCTGTGGTAACAGAAGCTTCTGGTGGATTCTGAAGCCAATGTGCCATGCTGTATTTATGTTCTTCTTATGAATTTGTCTCTAGCGTTTGAATCGCTTTGCCTATAAACTATTATGACCCCATTGCTGAAACCTAAGAGACTCTAGAGCATGAATGCGTTTTCTGTTCTCCTCTATGATGATCACAGGCCATACTATATGTGTCACAAAAATGATTTGGCTGCCATAAGAATACAGTTGAAGAGCAGTCATAGTCCTTCTAAGGATAGCCTTTCCACTCTCTATTTAATCTTGCTCTTGTGACTGACTGGGTTCGAACCAGGTCTCCTGCGTGTCATGAGACTGTGTTAGCCCACTTAGATAAAGCCCATGGGGATTTTTTTAGGAAGCTAACACAAGTCTTCAAGTCTCCAGCAAGGTCGGTTACCACCTCGGTTACATTTCACCTCCCTTTGACCTCTTACTCAGATCACGGCACCAATATAACTGACTGGGTTCTAAATCAGGCCTACTGCATAACAACAACCCTTTCTGTGGCAAACAGAAGGATCTGTGCACCTCATTTAATGAGAGTGTGACAGAGGTGGTTTGGTGATCCAGCCATGTGAGGAGTAGCCTCGTAATTACCAGACCTATTACAGTGTGTAGCGAACCATTCATGTAAGCTCATGAGATCAGCCTGCTCGCGAGGCTATGTGATGAGCAGCCTTAGCTGAGACATGAAGACGTGGAAGTTTGTCTGAAGGGGTTCTAACCCAGGGCTCCTGTGTGCCAGACAATGTAACTCTTCAGGTCTCAAGACAAGTTACTCATCAGAGAAGGGTGGCCACTTCACCCCCCTTTCAACTCATCCTTGAAGAGACTCCGCCAAGTCACAGGACCAATGCCTAGGCTTTAGCTTAACTAGCTAACACAGTGTTAACCATATAATGACTACCCTTGATGGAGACTTGAAACCATTGGTGGACTGGGACCATAAATCGTACATGGCATTTCTAGCAAACTGGCCAATACTTTTCTTGAGGTCCCTACACCGGCCCATTATTTTCCTTAAGTCCCCCATTATTGGCCCCAATGTGCTAAAAATTGACCAGCCCGTCTGGCATTTCCCCGAAATGCCAAATGGCCAGTCCGCCCCAACTTGAATCTATCACAAAATAACACCTCAAACTTACACATCTCCAGGTCTTAGGCAAGGTTCTCATCACATAAGCATGGATCACCAAACCAGGTGAGTAACCTTGCTGGATCTTGAAGACTTGTATTAGTGTAGCAGATGGGGATCAATGAAACTCACTCCTCAGCCTGAAGTGGCTACCTTTGCGCAATTGAAGGCCTTTTTCAATAGCGCAGTTGGTTATAATGGTTCATAGCCAAAATGGTTCAAATGCTAGAGACAAATTCATTGGAAGAAAATAAATTCAATATGCCACTTTGGCTTCAGAAACCGCAAAAAGTTTCTGTTTACCACAGTGAGTGTTTGATTCTATCTGTTCTCCTCTACCTTTCCTGGCTGACAAAGTACCAGGATGTTGACTCTGGTTTTCAATCTGAATTTAGAGAACAGAATTTGAAAATTTGAATCGGAATGCATCTGAAAAGTTGAAAATATTACATTTTGATCAACTTGAAATGATTGTTTATAAACTACAATGTACCATATTGAAATTGAATATATAAATATTGAACTTGAATAATTAATTAAAAATAAATGGCATTTTAAAACTGAATGCAATATTCATTAAATTCAGTTTTAAATCATGAAATACAAGTTACATTTCTGAATTCAATGATTCAATTTGTGCATTATAAATCAAATTTAAAAAAATATGGAATTTAAATGAAATGTATTTTGGCACTGAAATGACCTCCATACATTGTCTGCCCTGCTTTGGAAGCATTTAGAAAAGGACTAGAGAAAGCTTTGGGTCTCCTCCTCTTCTCTCTCTCCTCTCTTCATTTAATCTCTGTTTTCAGCATGGGTGGGCTGCTCCCTCCACCAACTCCTTCCCTCTGAGGAGGAGTGACAGCCTCATGTCTGAGGTCTCAGGTAACAACACACACTACTCTTTGTATTCTTATTATAACAAGCTGTTTCCGTGTTCCAACACATGGTTTCTGTTTGATTGTTGTAACAAAGGCACGCCACGTTGAATTCAAATCAAAATCAAATCAAATTTATTTATATAGCCCTTCGTACATCAGCTGATATCTCAAAGTGCTGTACAGAAACCCAGCCTAAAACCGCAAGCAATGCAGGTGTAGAAGCACGGTGGCTAGGAAAAACTCCCTAGAAAGGCCAAAACCTAGGAAGAAACCTAGAGAGGAACCAGGCTATGTGGGGTGGCCAGTCCTCTTCTGGCTGTGCCGGGTGGAGATTATAACAGAACATGGCCAAGATGTTCAAATGTTCATAAATGACCAGCATGGTCAATAATAATAAGGCAGAACAGTTGAAACTGGAGCAGCAGCACGGCCAGGTGGACTGGGGACAGCAAGGAGTCATCATGTCAGGTAGTCCTGGGGCATGGTCCTAGGGCTCAGGTCCTCCGAGAGAGAGAAAGGAGAGAATTAGAGAACGCACACTTAGATTCACACAGGACACCGAACAGGACAGGAGAAGTACTCCAGATATAACAAACTGACCCTAGCCCCCCGACACAAACTACTGCAGCATAAATACTGGAGGCTGAGACAGGAGGCGTCAGGAGACACTGTGGCCCCATCCGAGGACACCCCCGGACAGGGCTAAACAGGAAGGATATAACCCCACCCACTTTGCCAAAGCACAGCCCCCACACCACTAGAGGGATATCTTCAACCACCAACTTACCATCCTGAGACAAGGCTGAGTATAGCCCAGAAAGATCTCCGACATGGCACAACCCAAGGGGGGATGACCACATCAGTGAATCAACCCACTCAGGTGACGCACCCCTTCCAGGGACGGCATGAAAGAGCCCCAGTAAGCCAGTGACTCAGCCCCTGTAATAGGGTTAGAGGCAGAGAATCCCAGTGGAAAGAGGGGAACCGGCCAGGCAGAGACGGCAAGGGCGGTTCGTTGCTCCAGAGCCTTTCCGTTCACCTTCCCACTCCTGGGCCGGACTACACTCAATCAATCATATGACCCACTGAAGAGATGAGTCTTCAGTAAAGACTTAAAGGTTGAGACCGTCTCTGACATGGGTAGGCAGACCTTTCCATAAAAATGGAGCTCTATAGGAGAAAGCCCTGCCGCCAGCTGTTTGCTTAGAAATTCTAGGGACAATTAGGAGGCCTTCGTCTTGTGACCGTAGCGTACGTGTAGGTATGTACGGCAGGACCAAATCAGAGAGATGGGTAGGAGCAAGCCCATGTAATGCTTTGTAGGTTAGCAGTAACACCTTGAAATCAGCCCTTGCTTTGACAGGAAGCCAGTGTAGGGAGGCTAGCACTGGAGTAATATGATAAATTTTTTGGGTTCTAGTCAGGATTCTAGCAGCCGTATTTAGCACTTACTGAAGTTTATTTAGTGCTTTATCCGGGTAGCCGGAAAGTAGAGCATTGCAGTAGTCTAACCTAGAAGTGACAAAAGCATGGATTAATTTTTCTGCATCATTTTTGGACAAAGTTTCTGATTTTTGCAATGTTACGTAGATGGAAAAAAGCTGTCCTTGAAATGGTCTTGATATGTTCTTCAAAAGAGAGATCAGGGTCCAGAGTAACGCCGAGGTCCTTCACAGTTTTATTTGAGACGACTGTACAACCGTTAAGATTAATTGTCAGATTCAACAGAAGATCTCTTTGTTTCTTGGGACCTAGAACAAGCATCTCTGTTTTGTCCGAATTTAAAAGTAGAACGTTTGCAGCCATCCACTTCCTTATGTCTGAAATGCATGCTTCTAGCAAGGGCAATTTTGGGGCTTCACCATGTTTCATTGAAATGTACAGCTGTGTGTCATCCGCATAGCAGTGAAAGTTAACATTATGTTTTCGAATGACATCCCCAAGAGGTAAAATATATAGTGAAAACAATAGTGGTCTTAAGACGGAACCTTGAGGAACACCGAAATTTACAGTTGATTTGTCAGAGGACAAACCATTCACAGAGACAAACTGATATCTTTCTGACAGATAAGATCTAAACCAGGCCAGAACTTGTCCGTGTAGACCAATTTGGGTTTCCAATCTCTCCAAAAGAATGTGGTGATCGATGGTATCAAAAGCAGCACTAAGGTCTAGGAGCACGAGGACAGATGCAGAGCCTCGGTCCGATGCCATTAACATGTCATTTACCACCTTCACAAGTGCAGTCTCAGTGCTATGATTGTGTCTAAAACCAGACTGAAGCATTTCGTATACATTGTTTGTCTTCAGGAAGGCAGTGAGTTGCTGCGCAACAGCCTTTTCTAAAATTTGAGAGGAATGGAAGATATTTTTTTTGTTTTTACATATAGCCTACAGTAAACAAATGAACATGTTTTATTATTTAAAATGAAAAGAAGTATATTCTGATGTTATTGAACACCTTCATGAACACAACCAAATTATTATTTTAGAGAGAGCATATATGAAATGTATTAATTACACTTTTAGAATGTTGCAGTCAGAATGACTGCTCGTTATATTGATGAGTGGTGCCTCGCAGCCCAGCGGTTCTAGTGTTAGACATTGGCCTACATACTAAGTGATCTTGTTGAATCACACTGTTGCCTTCGCTGCAACGCTGTACTGCTAAGTGTTTGAAATAAAGTAGTTATGAAGCAGTCTAGGACTGAGGTTGTTATAATGTTCAACCTTCCCAAGTTCTCTCACGTCACCCCGCTCCTCCGCTCTCTCCACTGGCTTCCAGTTGAAGCTCGCATCCGCTACAAGACCATGGTGCTTGCCTACGGAGCTGTGAGGGGAACGGCACCTCAGTACCTCCAGGCTCTGATCAGGCCCTACACCCAAACAAGGGCACTGCGTTCATCCACCTCTGGCCTGCTCGCCTCCCTACCACTGAGGAAGTACAGTTCCCGCTCAGCCCAGTCAAAACTGTTCGCTGCTCTGGCTCCCCAATGGTGGAACACACTCCCTCACGACGCCAGGACAGCGGAGTCAATCACCACCTTCCGGAGACACCTGAAACCCCACCTCTTTAAGGAATACCTAGGATAGGATAAAGTAATCCTTCTCACCCCCCTTAAAAGATTTAGATGCACTATTGTAAAGTGGCTGTTCCACTGGATGTCATAAGGTGAATGCACCAATTTGTAAGTCGCTCTGGATAAGAGCGTCTGCTAAATGACTTAAATGTAAATGTAAATGTTATAATGTAGTAAGAGGTGCCTTCTTGTCCTCCAGGTCTGACTTACTGGCGTCTGGATGAGAGTGAACTCTACTGCCCTCTACCTGACAGCTTTGACAGTGGAGCTGACCTCCTGCTGCAGGAGGCCTCTATCAGTCTGGTAGGTGAATGACAAAAGGACAATCCAAACTTGTTCCACCTAAATACAATGTTTGTTTTCATTGTGCTGAAAAAGTTAGTCGCGAAACCATCTGCATTAGGGGAATCGCATAATATGCATTACGAGAAATTTACAGACCTCAATCCCAAGTAAAAAAAATAATTGCTCCATCTCCCTCCATTGTGTTAGTTGTTGAGTGTGTCTCTGTCTCCCAGACCTCTCCAGAGTGCGCGTGTCTCCCGGACCTCTCCAGAGTGCGCGTGTCTCCCGGACCTCTCCAGAGTGCGCGTGTCTCCCGGACCTCTCCAGAGTGCGCGTGTCTCCCGGACCTCTCCAGAGTGCGCGTGTCTCCCGGACCTCTCCAGAGTGCGCGTGTCTCCCGGACCTCTCCAGAGTGCGCGTGTCTCCCGGACCTCTCCAGAGTGCGCGTGTCTCCCGGACCTCTCCAGAGTGCGCGTGTCTCCCGGACCTCTCCAGAGTGCGCGTGTCTCCCGGACCTCTCCAGAGTGCGCGTGTCTCCCGGACCCCTCCAGAGTGCGCGTGTCTCCCGGACCTCGCGTGTTGTTCTGACAGTGTCTGTGTCTCTATCTTCCTCCTCCAGACCTCTCCAGAGGAACAGAAGCTGTCTCTCAGAGAGATCTACCACAACAAGCAGAGAACTGAGTCCAAACGCACCGACTGGGACCTCTCTCGCACATGCAGCCCCACATCACCACAGGTATACACACCCACACACAGACGCACAGACACACAGACACTAGCTCTAACTCTCTACTCCTCTCTCTGTTCTAGGTGTTAACTCTAGATCCCACTGTTCACCTCCGTCAGTCAGACCGGACCTCCGGCTTCACCTCGCCCTCCCACTTCAGCAGCCCATCGTACCCCACCCTGCCGCACCTCTACCCCCGCGTTGGCACCCCCTGTACCCCAGTTAGCCCAGCCAGCATGGCCGAGGGCAGTGCCAACCCCGGGGACACAGACTGCCCCTCCAATGCCTCTAGCCTCTCTGCCACGGCACCTACCCCAGCCAAGGTAGCCTCTGCTCAGATAAAACTGGCCCCATCATCCCCCTCTACTTCCAAGCCCCTGGTGCTCCCCAGCAGCCAGCAGCGCAAAGCCTTGGCCACTCAGACCAGCAAGGACGAGGGGAGCCACACACACACCAGCAACCTGATGAAACTGGCTGTGTCTGGGAAGCACACGCACTCCCACACACTCTCCCGGGGCAAACCTCGTATGGAGAAAGCGGCATCGCTGGAAGACCCTGTGGTCGTCTCTCTGTGAGTGGCCAGGGGCTGGTTATGTTTTTATACACTGCTCAAAAAAACAAAGGGAACACTTCCACTTAAACAACACAATGTAACTCCAAGTCAATCACACTTCTGTGATATCAAACTGTCCACTTAGGAAGCAACACTGATTGACAATACATTTCACATGCTGTTTTGCAAATGGAATAGACAACAGGTGGAAATTATAGGCAATTAGCAAGACACCCCCAATAAAGGAGTGGTTCTGCAGGTGGTGACCAGACCACTTCTCAGTTCCTCTGCTTCCTGGCTGATGTTTTGGTCACTTTTGAATGCTGGCGGTGCTTTCACTCTAGTGGTAGCATGAGACGGCGTCTACAACCCACACAAGTGGCTCAGGTAGTGCAGCTCATCCAGGATGATACATCAATGCGAGCTGTGGCAAGAAGGTTTGCTGTGTCTGTCAGCATAGTGTCCAGAGCATTGAGGCGCTGCCAGGAGACAGGCCAGTACATCAGGAGATGTGGAGGAGGGCAACAACTCAGCAGCAGGACCTCTGCCTTTGTGCAAGGAGGAGCAGGAAGAGCACTGCCAGAGCCCTGTAAAATGACCTCCAGCAGGCCACAAATGTGCATGTGTCTGCTCAAACGGTCAGAAACAGACTCTATGAGGGCCCGACTTCCACAGGTGGGGGTTGTGCTTACAGCCCAACCCTGTGCAGGACGTTTGGAATTTGCCAGAGAACACCAAGATTGGCAAGTTCGCCACTGGCGCCCTGTGCTCTTCACAGATGAAAGCAGGTTCACACTGAGCACATGTGACAGAGTCTGGAGACGCTGTGGAGAACGTTCTGCTGCCTGCAACATCCTCCAGCATGACCGGTTTGGCGGTGGTTCAGTCATGGTGTGGGGTGGCATTTCTTTGGGAGGGCCGCACAGCCCTCCATGTGCTCGCCAGAGGTAGCCTGACTGCCATTAGGTACCGAGATGAGATCCTCAGACCCCTTGTGAGATCATATGCTGGTGTGGTTGGCCCTGGGTTCCTCCTAATGCAAGACAATGCTAGACCTCATGTGGCTGGAGTGTCAGCAGTTCCTGCAAGAGGAAGGCATTGACGCTATGGACTGGCCCGCCCGTTCCCCAGACCTGAATCCAATTGAGCACATCTGGGACATCATGTCTCGCTCCATCCACCAACGCCACGTTGCACCACAGACTGTCCAGGAGTTGGCGGATGCTTTAGTCCAGATCTGGGAGGAGATCCCTCGAGACCATCTGCCACCTCATCAGGAGCATGCCCAGGCGTTGTAGGGAGGTCATACAGGCACGTGGAGGCCACACACACTACTGAGCCTCATTTTGACTTGTTTTAAGGACATTACATCAGTTGGATCAACCTGTACTGTGGTTTTCCACTTTAATTTTGAGTGTGACTCCAAATTCAGACCTCCATGGGTTGATACATTTGATTTCCATTGATAATTTTTGTGTGATTTTGTTGTCCGCACATTCAACTATGTAAAGAAAAAAGTATATTAATAAGATTATTTCATTCATTCAGATCTATGATGTGTTATTTTAGTGTTCCATTTATTTTTTTGAGCAGTGTATATTCAGCCACACTAATATTGTTGAGTCTATATACCAGAGGAACTAGCAGTAGAATAACCTGTGTAACTGATGCATACGGAGCAGTAGAATAACCTGTGTAACTGATGCATACGGAGCAGTAGAATAACCTGTGTAACTGATGCATACGGAGCAGTAGAATAACCTGTTTAACTGATGCATACGGAGCAGTAGAATAACCCGTGTAACTACTGATGCATACGGAGCAGTAGAATAACCTGTGTAACTGATGCATACGGAGCAGTAGAATAACCTGTGTAACTACTGATGCATACGGAGCAGTAGAATAACCCGTGTAACTACTGATGCATACGGAGCAGTAGAATAACCTGTGTAACTACTGATGCATACGGAGCAGTAGAATAACCTGTGTAACTACTGATGCATACGGAGCAGTAGAATAACTTGTGTAACTACTGATGCATACGGAGCAGTAGAATAATCCGTGTAACTACTGATGCATACGGAGCAGTAGAATAACCTGTGTAACTACTGATGCATACGGAGCAGTAGAATAACCCGTGTAACTACTGATGCATACGGAGCAGTAGAATAACCTGTGTAACTACTGATGCATACGGAGCAGTAGAATAACCCGTGTAACTGATGCATACGGAGCAGTAGAATAACCCGTGTAACTGATGCATACGGAGCAGTAGAATAACCTGTGTAACTGATGCATACGGAGCAGTAGAATAACCTGTGTAACTACTGATGCATACGGAGCAGTAGAATAACCTGTGTAACTACTGATGCATACGGAGCAGTAGAATAACCCGTGTAACTGATGCATACGGAGCAGTAGAATAACCCGTGTAACTGATGCATACGGAGCAGTAGAATAACCCGTGTAACTGATGCATACGGAGCAGTAGAATAACCTGTGTAACTGATGCATACGGAGCAGTAGAATAACCCGTGTAACTACTGATGCATACGGAGCAGTAGAATAACCCGTGTAACTGATGCATACGGAGCAGTAGAATAACCTGTGTAACTGATGCATACGGAGCAGTAGAATAACCTGTGTAACTACTGATGCATACGGAGCAGTAGAATAACCTGTGTAACTACTGATGCATACGGAGCAGTAGAATAACCCGTGTAACTGATGCATACGGAGCAGTAGAATAACCCGTGTAACTGATGCATACGGAGCAGTAGAATAACCCGTGTAACTGATGCATACGGAGCAGTAGAATAACCTGTGTAACTACTGATGCATACGGAGCAGTAGAATAACCTGTGTAACTACTGATGCATACGGAGCAGTAGAATAACCCGTGTAACTACTGATGCATACGGAGCAGTAGAATAACCCGTGTAACTACTGATGCATACGGAGCAGTAGAATAACCTGTGTAACTACTGATGCATACGGAGCAGTAGAATAACCCGTGTAACTACTGATGCATACGGAGCAGTAGAATAACTTGTGTAACTACTGATGCATACGGAGCAGTAGAATAACCGTGTAACTACTGATGCATACGGAGCAGTAGAATAACCCGTGTAACTACTGATGCATACGGAGCAGTAGAATAACCCATGTAACTACTGATGCATACGGAGCAGTAGAATAACCTGTGTAACTACTGATGCATACGGAGCAGTAGAATAACCCGTGTAACTACTGATGCATACGGAGCAGTAGAATAACCCGTGTAACTACTGATGCATACGGAGCAGTAGAATAACCCGTGTAACTACTGATGCATACGGAGCAGTAGAATAACCCGTGTAACTACTGATGCATACGGAGCAGTAGAATAACCCGTGTAACTACTGATGCATACGGAGCAGTAGAATAACCCGTGTAACTACTGATGCATACGGAGCAGTAGAATAACTTGTGTAACTACTGATGCATACGGAGCAGTAGAATAATCCGTGTAACTACTGATGCATACGGAGCAGTAGAATAACCCGTGTAACTACTGATGCATACGGAGCAGTAGAATAACCCGTGTAACTACTGATGCATACGGAGCAGTAGAATAACCTGTGTAACTACTGATGCATACGGAGCAGTAGAATAACCCGTGTAACTACTGATGCATACGGAGCAGTAGAATAACCTGTGTAACTACTGATGCATACGGAGTAGTAGAATAACCTGTGTAACTACTGATGCATACGGAGCAGTAGAATAACCCGTGTAACTGATTCATACGGAGCAGTAGAATAACCCGTGTAACTGATGCATACGGAGCAGTAGAATAACCCGTGTAACTACTGATGCATACGGAGCAGTAGAATAACCCGTGTAACTGATGCATACGGAGCAGTAGAATAACCTGTGTAACTGATGCATACGGAGCAGTAGAATAACCTGTAACTACTGATGCATACGGAGCAGTAGAATAACCCGTGTAACTACTGATGCATACGGAGCAGTAGAATAACCCGTGTAACTACTGATGCATACGGAGCAGTAGAATAACCCGTGTAACTACTGATGCATACGGAGCAGTAGAATAACCTGTGTAACTGATGCATACGGAGCAGTAGAATAACCCGTGTAACTACTGATGCATACGGAGCAGTAGAATAACCCGTGTAACTGATTCATACGGAGCAGTAGAATAACCTGTGTAACTACTGATGCATACGGAGCAGTAGAATAACCTGTGTAACTACTGATGCATACGGAGCAGTAGAATAACCCGTGTAACTGATTCATACGGAGCAGTAGAATAACCCGTGTAACTGATTCATACGGAGCAGTAGAATAACCCGTGTAACTGATGCATACGGAGCAGTAGAATAACCCGTGTAACTACTGATGCATACGGAGCAGTAGAATAACCCGTGTAACTACTGATGCATACGGAGCAGTAGAATAACCCGTGTAACTACTGATGCATACGGAGCAGTAGAATAACCCGTGTAACTGATGCATACGGAGCAGTAGAATAACCCGTGTAACTACTGATGCATACGGAGCAGTAGAATAACCCGTGTAACTGATGCATACGGAGCAGTAGAATAACTCGTGTAACTGATGCATACGGAGCAGTAGAATAACCCGTGTAACTGATGCATACGGAGCAGTAGAATAACCCGTGTAACTACTGATGCATACGGAGCAGTAGAATAACCCGTGTAACTACTGATGCATACGGAGCAGTAGAATAACCCGTGTAACTACTGATGCATACATAGCAGTAGAATAACCCGTGTAACTACTGATGCATACGGAGCAGTAGAATAACCTGTGTAACTACTGATGCATACGGAGCAGTAGAATAACCCGTGTAACTGATTCATACGGAGCAGTAGAATAACCTGTCTAACTGATTCATACGGAGCAGTAGAATAACCCGTGTAACTGATGCATACGGAGCAGTAGAATAACCCGTGTAACTACTGATGCATACGGAGCAGTAGAATAACCTGTGTAACTGATGCATACGGAGCAGTAGAATAACCCGTGTAACTGATGCATACGGAGCAGTAGAATAACCCGTGTAACTACTGATGCATACGGAGCAGTAGAATAACCCGTGTAACTGATGCATACGGAGCAGTAGAATAACCTGTGTAACTGATGCATACGGAGCAGTAGAAAAACCTGTGTAACTACTGATGCATACGGAGCAGTAGAATAACCTGTGTAACTACTGATGCATACGGAGCAGTAGAATAACCCGTGTAACTACTGATGCATACGGAGCAGTAGAATAACCCGTGTAACTGATGCATACGGAGCAGTAGAATAACCTGTGTAACTGATGCATACGGAGCAGTAGAATAACCCGTGTAACTGATTCATACGGAGCAGTAGAATAACCCGTGTAACTACTGATGCATACGGAGCAGTAGAATAACCCGTGTAACTACTGATGCATACGGAGCAGTAGAATAACCCGTGTAACTACTGATGCATACGGAGCAGTAGAATAACCCGTGTAACTACTGATGCATACGGAGCAGTAGAATAACCCGTGTAACTACTGATTCATACGGAGCAGTAGAATAACCCGTGTAACTACTGATGCATACGGAGCAGTAGAATAACCCGTGTAACTGATTCATACGGAGCAGTAGAATAACCTGTGTAACTACTGATGCATACGGAGCAGTAGAATAACCCGTGTAACTACTGATGCATACGGAGCAGTAGAATAACCCGTGTAACTACTGATGCATACGGAGCAGTAGAATAACCCGTGTAACTACTGATGCATACGGAGCAGTAGAATAACCTGTGTAACTACTGATGCATACGGAGCAGTAGAATAACCCGTGTAACTACTGATGCATACGGAGCAGTAGAATAACCTGTGTAACTGATGCATACGGAGCAGTAGAATAACCCGTGTAACTACTGATGCATACGGAGCAGTAGAATAACCCGTGTAACTGATTCATACGGAGCAGTAGAATAACCTGTGTAACTACTGATGCATACGGAGCAGTAGAATAACCCGTGTAACTACTGATGCATACGGAGCAGTAGAATAACCTGTGTAACTACTGATGCATACGGAGCAGTAGAATAACCCGTGTAACTGATTCATACGGAGCAGTAGAATAACCCGTGTAACTGATTCATACGGAGCAGTAGAATAACCCGTGTAACTACTGATGCATACGGAGCAGTAGAATAACCTGTGTAACTACTGATGCATACGGAGCAGTAGAATAACCCGTGTAACTACTGATGCATACGGAGCAGTAGAATAACCCGTGTAACTACTGATGTATACGGAGCAGTAGAGTAACCCGTGTAACTACTGATGCATACGGAGCAGTAGAATAACCCGTGTAACTACTGATGCATACGGAGCAGTAGAATAACCCGTGTAACTACTGATGCATACGGAGCAGTAGAATAACCCGTGTAACTACTGATGCATACGGAGCAGTAGAATAACCCGTGTAACTACTGATGCATACGGAGCAGTAGAATAACCCGTGTAACTACTGATGCATACGGAGAAGTAGAATAACCCGTGTAACTACTGATGCATACGGAGCAGTAGAATAACCCGTGTAACTACTGATGCATACGGAGCAGTAGAATAACCCGTGTAACTACTGATGCATACGGAGCAGTAGAATAACCCGTGTAACTACTGATGCATACGGAGCAGTAGAATAACCCGTGTAACTACTGATGCATACGGAGCAGTAGAATAACCCGTGTAACTACTGATGCATACGGAGCAGTAGAATAACCTGTGTAACTACTGATTCATACGGAGCAGTAGAATAACCTGTGTAACTACTGATGCATACGGAGCAGTAGAATAACCCGTGTAACTACTGATGCATACGGAGCAGTAGAATAACCTGTGTAACTACTGATTCATACGGAGCAGTAGAATAACCTGTGTAACTACTGATGCATACGGAGCAGTAGAATAACCCGTGTAACTGATGCATACGGAGCAGTAGAATAACCCGTGTAACTACTGATGCATACGGAGCAGTAGAATAACCTGTGTAACTACTGATTCATACGGAGCAGTAGAATAACCTGTGTAACTACTGATGCATACGGAGCAGTAGAATAACCCGTGTAACTACTGATGCATACGGAGCAGTAGAATAACCCGTGTAACTACTGATGCATACGGAGCAGTAGAATAACCCGTGTAACTACTGATGCATACGGAGCAGTAGAATAACCCGTGTAACTACTGATGCATACGGAGCAGTAGAATAACCCGTGTAACTACTGATGCATACGGAGCAGTAGAATAACCTGTGTAACTACTGATTCATACGGAGCAGTAGAATAACCTGTCTAACTGATTCATACGGAGCAGTAGAATAACCCGTGTAACTGATGCATACGGATGCATACGGAGCAGTAGAATAACCCGTGTAACTACTGATGCATACGGAGCAGTAGAATAACCTGTGTAACTGATGCATACGGAGCAGTAGAATAACCCGTGTAACTGATGCATACGGAGCAGTAGAATAACCCGTGTAACTACTGATGCATACGGAGCAGTAGAATAACCCGTGTAACTGATGCATACGGAGCAGTAGAATAACCTGTGTAACTGATGCATACGGAGCAGTAGAAAAACCTGTGTAACTACTGATGCATACGGAGCAGTAGAATAACCTGTGTAACTACTGATGCATACGGAGCAGTAGAATAACCCGTGTAACTACTGATGCATACGGAGCAGTAGAATAACCCGTGTAACTGATGCATACGGAGCAGTAGAATAACCTGTGTAACTGATGCATACGGAGCAGTAGAATAACCCGTGTAACTGATTCATACGGAGCAGTAGAATAACCCGTGTAACTACTGATGCATACGGAGCAGTAGAATAACCCGTGTAACTACTGATGCATACGGAGCAGTAGAATAACCCGTGTAACTACTGATGCATACGGAGCAGTAGAATAACCCGTGTAACTACTGATGCATACGGAGCAGTAGAATAACCCGTGTAACTACTGATTCATACGGAGCAGTAGAATAACCCGTGTAACTACTGATGCATACGGAGCAGTAGAATAACCCGTGTAACTACTGATGCATACGGAGCAGTAGAATAACCTGTGTAACTACTGATGCATACGGAGCAGTAGAATAACCTGTGTAACTACTGATGCATACGGAGCAGTAGAATAACCTGTGTAACTACTGATGCATACGGAGCAGTAGAATAACCTGTGTAACTACTGATGCATACGGAGCAGTAGAATAACCCGTGTAACTGATTCATACGGAGCAGTAGAATAACCCGTGTAACTGATTCATACGGAGCAGTAGAATAACCCGTGTAACTGATTCATACGGAGCAGTAGAATAACCCGTGTAACTACTGATGCATACGGAGCAGTAGAATAACCCGTGTAACTACTGATGCATACGGAGCAGTAGAATAACCCGTGTAACTACTGATGCATACGGAGCAGTAGAATAACCCGTGTAACTACTGATGCATACGGAGCAGTAGAATAACCCGTGTAACTACTGATGCATACGGAGCAGTAGAATAACCCGTGTAACTACTGATGCATACGGAGCAGTAGAATAACCCGTGTAACTACTGATGCATACGGAGCAGTAGAATAACCCGTGTAACTACTGATGCATACGGAGCAGTAGAATAACCCGTGTAACTACTGATGCATACGGAGCAGTAGAATAACCTGTGTAACTGATGCATACGGAGCAGTAGAATAACCCGTGTAACTACTGATGCATACGGAGCAGTAGAATAACCCGTAACTGATTCATACGGCGCAGTAGAATAACCTGTGTAACTACTGATGCATACGGAGCAGTAGAATAACCTGTGTAACTACTGATGCATACGGAGCAGTAGAATAACCTGTGTAACTACTGATGCATACGGAGCAGTAGAATAACCCGTGTAACTGATTCATACGGAGCAGTAGAATAACCCGTGTAACTGATTCATACGGAGCAGTAGAATAACCCGTGTAACTACTGATGCATACGGAGCAGTAGAATAACCTGTGTAACTACTGATGCATACGGAGCAGTAGAATAACCCGTGTAACTACTGATGCATACGGAGCAGTAGAATAACCCGTGTAACTACTGATGCATACGGAGCAGTAGAGTAACCCGTGTAACTACTGATGCATACGGAGCAGTAGAATAACCCGTGTAACTACTGATGCATACGGAGCAGTAGAATAACCCGTGTAACTACTGATGCATACGGAGCAGTAGAATAACCCGTGTAACTACTGATGCATACGGAGCAGTAGAATAACCCGTGTAACTACTGATGCATACGGAGCAGTAGAATAACCCGTGTAACTACTGATGCATACGGAGCAGTAGAATAACCCGTGTAACTACTGATGCATACGGAGCAGTAGAATAACCCGTGTAACTACTGATGCATACGGAGCAGTAGAATAACCCGTGTAACTACTGATGCATACGGAGCAGTAGAATAACCCGTGTAACTACTGATGCATACGGAGCAGTAGAATAACCCGTGTAACTACTGATGCATACGGAGCAGTAGAATAACCCGTGTAACTACTGATGCATACGGAGCAGTAGAATAACCTGTGTAACTACTGATTCATACGGAGCAGTAGAATAACCCGTGTAACTACTGATGCATACGGAGCAGTAGAATAACCCGTGTAACTACTGATGCATACGGAGCAGTAGAATAACCCGTGTAACTACTGATTCATACGGAGCAGTAGAATAACCTGTGTAACTACTGATGCATACGGAGCAGTAGAATAACCCGTGTAACTGATGCATACGGAGCAGTAGAATAACCCGTGTAACTACTGATGCATACGGAGCAGTAGAATAACCTGTGTAACTACTGATTCATACGGAGCAGTAGAATAACCCGTGTAACTACTGATGCATACGGAGCAGTAGAATAACCCGTGTAACTACTGATGCATACGGAGCAGTAGAATAACCCGTGTAACTACTGATGCATACGGAGCAGTAGAATAACCCGTGTAACTACTGATGCATACGGAGCAGTAGAATAACCCGTGTAACTACTGATGCATACGGAGCAGTAGAATAACCTGTGTAACTGATGCATACGGAGCAGTAGAATAACCCGTGTAACTACTGATGCATACGGAGCAGTAGAATAACCCGTGTAACTGATTCATACGGAGCAGTAGAATAACCCGTGTAACTACTGATGCATACGGAGCAGTAGAATAACCCGTGTAACTACTGATGCATACGGAGCAGTAGAATAACCCGTGTAACTACTGATGCATACGGAGCAGTAGAATAACCCGTGTAACTACTGATGCATACGGAGCAGTAGAATAACCCGTGTAACTACTGATGCATACGGCAGTAGCAGTAGAATAACCCGTGTAACTACTGATGCATACGGAGCAGTAGAATAACCTACTGTGTAACTAACTGATGCATACGGAGCAGTAGAATAACCCGTAACTGATGCATACGGAGCAGTAGAATAACCCGTGTAACTACTGATGCATACGGAGCAGTAGAATAACCTGTGTAACTACTGATTCATACGGAGCAGTAGAATAACCTGTGTAACTACTGATGCATACGGAGCAGTAGAATAACCCGTGTAACTACTGATGCATACGGAGCAGTAGAATAACCTGTGTAACTACTGATTCATACGGAGCAGTAGAATAACCCGTGTAACTGATGCATACGGAGCAGTAGAATAACCCGTGTAACTACTGATGCATACGGAGCAGTAGAATAACCTGTGTAACTACTGATTCATACGGAGCAGTAGAATAACCTGTGTAACTACTGATGCATACGGAGCAGTAGAATAACCCGTGTAACTACTGATGCATACGGAGCAGTAGAATAACCCGTGTAACTACTGATGCATACGGAGCAGTAGAATAACCCGTGTAACTACTGATGCATACGGAGCAGTAGAATAACCTGTGTAACTGATGCATACGGAGCAGTAGAATAACCCGTGTAACTACTGATGCATACGGAGCAGTAGAATAACCCGTGTAACTGATTCATACGGAGCAGTAGAATAACCTGTGTAACTACTGATGCATACGGAGCAGTAGAATAACCTGTGTAACTACTGATGCATACGGAGCAGTAGAATAACCTGTGTAACTACTGATGCATACGGAGCAGTAGAATAACCCGTAACTGATTCATACGGAGCAGTAGAATAACCCGTGTAACTACTGATTCATACGGAGCAGTAGAATAACCCGTGTAACTGATGCATACGGAGCAGTAGAAAACCTGTGTAACTACTGATGCATACGGAGCAGTAGAATAACCTGTGTAACTACTGATGCATACGGAGCAGTAGAATAACCCGTGTAACTACTGATGCATACGGAGCAGTAGAATAACCCGTGTAACTGATGCATACGGAGCAGTAGAATAACCTGTGTAACTACTGATGCATACGGAGCAGTAGAATAACCCGTGTAACTGATTCATACGGAGCAGTAGAATAACCCGTGTAACTACTGATGCATACGGAGCAGTAGAATAACCCGTAACTACTGATGCATACGGAGCAGTAGAATAACCCGTGTAACTACTGATGCATACGGAGCAGTAGAATAACCCGTGTAACTACTGATGCATACGGAGCAGTAGAATAACCCGTGTAACTACTGATGCATACGGAGCAGTAGAATAACCCGTGTAACTGATTCATACGGAGCAGTAGAATAACCTGTGTAACTACTGATGCATACGGAGCAGTAGAATAACCTGTGTAACTACTGATGCATACGGAGCAGTAGAATAACCTGTGTAACTACTGATGCATACGGAGCAGTAGAATAACCCGTGTAACTGATTCATACGGAGCAGTAGAATAACCCGTGTAACTGATTCATACGGAGCAGTAGAATAACCCGTGTAACTGATGCATACGGAGCAGTAGAATAACCCGTAACTACTGATGCATACGGAGCAGTAGAATAACCCGTGTAACTACTGATGCATACGGAGCAGTAGAATAACCCGTGTAACTACTGATGCATACGGAGCAGTAGAATAACCCGTGTAACTACTGATGCATACGGAGCAGTAGAATAACCCGTGTAACTACTGATGCATACGGAGCAGTAGAATAACCCGTGTAACTACTGATGCATACGGAGCAGTAGAATAACCCGTGTAACTACTGATGCATACGGAGCAGTAGAATAACCCGTGTAACTACTGATTCATACGGAGCAGTAGAATAACCTGTGTAACTGATGCATACGGAGCAGTAGAATAACCCGTGTAACTGATGCATACGGAGCAGTAGAATAACCCGTGTAACTGATGCATACGGAGCAGTAGAATAACCTGTGTAACTGATGCATACGGAGCAGTAGAATAACCTGTGTAACTACTGATGCATACGGAGCAGTAGAATAACCCGTGTAACTGATTCATACGGAGCAGTAGAATAACCCGTGTAACTGATTCATACGGAGCAGTAGAATAACCCGTGTAACTGATTCATACGGAGCAGTAGAATAACCCGTGTAACTACTGATGCATACGGAGCAGTAGAATAACCCGTGTAACTACTGATGCATACGGAGCAGTAGAATAACCCGTGTAACTACTGATGCATACGGAGCAGTAGAATAACCCGTGTAACTACTGATGCATACGGAGCAGTAGAATAACCCGTGTAACTACTGATTCATACGGAGCAGTAGAATAACCCGTGTAACTACTGATGCATACGGAGCAGTAGAATAACCCGTGTAACTGATGCATACGGAGCAGTAGAATAACCCGTGTAACTGATGCATACGGAGCAGTAGAATAACCCGTGTAACTACTGATGCATACGGAGCAGTAGAATAACCCGTGTAACTACTGATGCATACGGAGCAGTAGAATAACCCGTGTAACTACTGATGCATACGGAGCAGTAGAATAACCCGTGTAACTACTGATGCATACGGAGCAGTAGAATAACCCGTGTAACTACTGATGCATACGGAGCAGTAGAATAACCCGTGTAACTACTGATGCATACGGAGCAGTAGAATAACCCGTGTAACTACTGATGCATACGGAGAAGTAGAATAACCCGTGTAACTACTGATGCATACGGAGCAGTAGAATAACCCGTAACTACTGATGCATACGGAGCAGTAGAATAACCCGTGTAACTACTGATGCATACGGAGCAGTAGAATAACCCGTGTAACTACTGATGCATACGGAGCAGTAGAATAACCCGTGTAACTACTGATGCATACGGAGCAGTAGAATAACCCGTGTAACTACTGATGCATACGGAGCAGTAGAATAACCCGTGTAACTGATGCATACGGAGCAGTAGAATAACCCGTGTAACTACTGATGCATACGGAGCAGTAGAATAACCCGTGTAACTACTGATGCATACGGAGCAGTAGAATAACCCGTGTAACTGATTCATACGGAGCAGTAGAATAACCTGTGTAACTACTGATGCATACGGAGCAGTAGAATAACCTGTGTAACTACTGATGCATACGGAGCAGTAGAATAACCCGTGTAACTACTGATGCATACGGAGCAGTAGAATAACCCGTGTAACTACTGATGCATACGGAGCAGTAGAATAACCCGTGTAACTGATTCATACGGAGCAGTAGAATAACCCGTGTAACTGATGCATACGGAGCAGTAGAATAACCCGTAACTGATGCATACGGAGCAGTAGAATAACCCGTGTAACTACTGATGCATACGGAGCAGTAGAATAACCCGTGTAACTACTGATGCATACGGAGCAGTAGAATAACCCGTGTAACTACTGATGCATACGGAGCAGTAGAATAACCCGTGTAACTACTGATTCATACGGAGCAGTAGAATAACCCGTGTAACTACTGATGCATACGGAGCAGTAGAATAACCCGTGTAACTACTGATGCATACGGAGCAGTAGAATAACCCGTAACTACTGATGCATACGGAGCAGTAGAATAACCCGATGTAACTACTGATGCATACGGAGCAGTAGAATAACCCGTGTAACTACTGATGCATACGGAGCAGTAGAATAACCCGTGTAACTACTGATGCATACGGAGCAGTAGAATAACCCGTGTAACTACTGATGCATACGGAGCAGTAGAATAACCCGTGTAACTACTGATGCATACGGAGCAGTAGAATAACCCGTGTAACTACTGATGCATACGGAGCAGTAGAATAACCCGTGTAACTGATTCATACGGAGCAGTAGAATAACCTGTGTAACTACTGATGCATACGGAGCAGTAGAATAACCTGTGTAACTACTGATGCATACGGAGCAGTAGAATAACCTGTGTAACTACTGATGCATACGGAGCAGTAGAATAACCCGTGTAACTGATTCATACGGAGCAGTAGAATAACCCGTGTAACTGATTCATACGGAGCAGTAGAATAACCCGTGTAACTACTGATGCATACGGAGCAGTAGAATAACCCGTGTAACTACTGATGCATACGGAGCAGTAGAATAACCTGTGTAACTACTGATTCATACGGAGCAGTAGAATAACCCGTGTAACTACTGATGCATACGGAGCAGTAGAATAACCCGTGTAACTACTGATGCATACGGAGCAGTAGAATAACCCGTGTAACTACTGATGCATACGGAGCAGTAGAATAACCCGTGTAACTACTGATTCATACGGAGCAGTAGAATAACCCGTGTAACTACTGATGCATACGGAGCAGTAGAATAACCCGTGTAACTACTGATGCATACGGAGCAGTAGAATAACCCGTGTAACTACTGATGCATACGGAGCAGTAGAATAACCCGTGTAACTACTGATGCATACGGAGCAGTAGAATAACCCGTGTAACTACTGATGCATACGGAGCAGTAGAATAACCCGTGTAACTACTGATGCATACGGAGCAGTAGAATAACCCGTGTAACTACTGATGCATACGGAGAAGTAGAATAACCCGTGTAACTACTGATGCATACGGAGCAGTAGAATAACCCGTGTAACTACTGATGCATACGGAGCAGTAGAATAACCCGTGTAACTACTGATGCATACGGAGCAGTAGAATAACCCGTGTAACTACTGATGCATACGGAGCAGTAGAATAACCCGTGTAACTACTGATTCATACGGAGCAGTAGAATAACCCGTGTAACTACTGATGCATACGGAGCAGTAGAATAACCCGTGTAACTACTGATGCATACGGAGCAGTAGAATAACCTGTGTAACTACTGATTCATACGGAGCAGTAGAATAACCCGTGTAACTACTGATGCATACGGAGCAGTAGAATAACCCGTGTAACTGATGCATACGGAGCAGTAGAATAACCCGTGTAACTACTGATGCATACGGAGCAGTAGAATAACCTGTGTAACTACTGATTCATACGGAGCAGTAGAATAACCTGTGTAACTACTGATGCATACGGAGCAGTAGAATAACCCGTGTAACTACTGATGCATACGGAGCAGTAGAATAACCCGTGTAACTACTGATGCATACGGAGCAGTAGAATAACCCGTGTAACTACTGATGCATACGGAGCAGTAGAATAACCTGTGTAACTACTGATTCATACGGAGCAGTAGAATAACCCGTGTAACTACTGATGCATACGGAGCAGTAGAATAACCCGTGTAACTACTGATGCATACGGAGCAGTAGAATAACCTGTGTAACTACTGATTCATACGGAGCAGTAGAATAACCCGTGTAACTACTGATGCATACGGAGCAGTAGAATAACCCGTGTAACTGATGCATACGGAGCAGTAGAATAACCCGTGTAACTACTGATGCATACGGAGCAGTAGAATAACCCGTGTAACTGATTCATACGGAGCAGTAGAATAACCTGTGTAACTACTGATGCATACGGAGCAGTAGAATAACCTGTGTAACTACTGATGCATACGGAGCAGTAGAATAACCTGTGTAACTACTGATGCATACGGAGCAGTAGAATAACCCGTGTAACTGATTCATACGGAGCAGTAGAATAACCCGTAACTGATTCATACGGAGCAGTAGAATAACCCGTGTAACTGATGCATACGGAGCAGTAGAATAACCCGTGTAACTACTGATGCATACGGAGCAGTAGAATAACCCGTGTAACTACTGATGCATACGGAGCAGTAGAATAACCCGTGTAACTACTGATGCATACGGAGCAGTAGAATAACCTGTGTAACTACTGATTCATACGGAGCAGTAGAATAACCTGTGTAACTACTGATGCATACGGAGCAGTAGAATAACCCGTGTAACTACTGATGCATACGGAGCAGTAGAATAACCCGTGTAACTGATGCATACGGAGCAGTAGAATAACCCGTGTAACTGATTCATACGGAGCAGTAGAATAACCTGTGTAACTACTGATGCATACGGAGCAGTAGAATAACCTGTGTAACTACTGATGCATACGGAGCAGTAGAATAACCTGTGTAACTACTGATGCATACGGAGCAGTAGAATAACCCGTGTAACTGATTCATACGGAGCAGTAGAATAACCCGTGTAACTGATTCATACGGAGCAGTAGAATAACCCGTGTAACTACTGATTCATACGGAGCAGTAGAATAACCCGTGTAACTACTGATGCATACGGAGCAGTAGAATAACCCGTAACTACTGATGCATACGGAGCAGTAGAATAACCCGTGTAACTACTGATTCATACGGAGCAGTAGAATAACCCGTGTAACTACTGATGCATACGGAGCAGTAGAATAACCCGTGTAACTACTGATGCATACGGAGCAGTAGAATAACCCGTGTAACTACTGATGCATACGGAGCAGTAGAATAACCTGTGTAACTACTGATTCATACGGAGCAGTAGAATAACCCGTGTAACTACTGATGCATACGGAGCAGTAGAATAACCCGTGTAACTACTGATGCATACGGAGCAGTAGAATAACCCGTGTAACTACTGATGCATACGGAGCAGTAGAATAACCTGTGTAACTACTGATGCATACGGAGCAGTAGAATAACCTGTGTAACTACTGATGCATACGGAGCAGTAGAATAACCCGTGTAACTGATTTCATACGGAGCAGTAGAATAACCCGTGTACTACTGATGCATACGGAGCAGTAGAATAACCCGTGTAACTACTGATGCATACGGAGCAGTAGAATAACCTGTGTAACTACTGATGCATACGGAGCAGTAGAATAACCCGTGTAACTACTGATGCATACGGAGCAGTAGAATAACCCGTGTAACTACTGATGCATACGGAGCAGTAGAATAACCCGTGTAACTACTGATGCATACGGAGCAGTAGAATAACCCGTGTAACTACTGATGCATACGGAGCAGTAGAATAACCCGTGTAACTACTGATGCATACGGAGCAGTAGAATAACCCGTGTAACTACTGATGCATACGGAGCAGTAGAATAACCCGTGTAACTACTGATGCATACGGAGCAGTAGAATAACCCGTGTAACTACTGATGCATACGGAGCAGTAGAATAACCCGTGTAACTACTGATGCATACGGAGCAGTAGAATAACCCGTGTAACTACTGATGCATACGGAGCAGTAGAATAACCCGTGTAACTACTGATGCATACGGAGAAGTAGAATAACCCGTGTAACTACTGATGCATACGGAGCAGTAGAATAACCCGTGTAACTACTGATGCATACGGAGCAGTAGAATAACCCGTGTAACTACTGATGCATACGGAGCAGTAGAATAACCCGTGTAACTACTGATGCATACGGAGCAGTAGAATAACCCGTAACTACTGATGCATACGGAGCAGTAGAATAACCCGTGTAACTACTGATGCATACGGAGCAGTAGAATAACCCGTGTAACTACTGATGCATACGGAGCAGTAGAATAACCTGTGTAACTACTGATTCATACGGAGCAGTAGAATAACCCGTGTAACTACTGATGCATACGGAGCAGTAGAATAACCCGTGTAACTACTGATGCATACGGAGCAGTAGAATAACCCGTGTAACTACTGATGCATACGGAGCAGTAGAATAACCTGTGTAACTACTGATGCATACGGAGCAGTAGAATAACCTGTGTAACTACTGATGCATACGGAGCAGTAGAATAACCCGTGTAACTACTGATGCATACGGAGCAGTAGAATAACCCGTGTAACTACTGATGCATACGGAGCAGTAGAATAACCCGTGTAACTACTGATGCATACGGAGCAGTAGAATAACCTGTGTAACTGATGCATACGGAGCAGTAGAATAACCCGTGTAACTACTGATGCATACGGAGCAGTAGAATAACCCGTGTAACTGATTCATACGGAGCAGTAGAATAACCTGTGTAACTACTGATGCATACGGAGCAGTAGAATAACCTGTGTAACTACTGATGCATACGGAGCAGTAGAATAACCTGTGTAACTACTGATGCATACGGAGCAGTAGAATAACCCGTGTAACTGATTCATACGGAGCAGTAGAATAACCCGTGTAACTGATTCATACGGAGCAGTAGAATAACCCGTGTAACTGATGCATACGGAGCAGTAGAATAACCCGTGTAACTACTGATGCATACGGAGCAGTAGAATAACCCGTGTAACTACTGATGCATACGGAGCAGTAGAATAACCCGTGTAACTACTGATGCATACGGAGCAGTAGAATAACCTGTGTAACTACTGATGCATACGGAGCAGTAGAATAACCTGTGTAACTACTGATGCATACGGAGCAGTAGAATAACCCGTGTAACTACTGATGCATACGGAGCAGTAGAATAACCCGTGTAACTACTGATGCATACGGAGCAGTAGAATAACCCGTGTAACTGATTCATACGGAGCAGTAGAATAACCTGTGTAACTACTGATGCATACGGAGCAGTAGAATAACCTGTGTAACTACTGATGCATACGGAGCAGTAGAATAACCCGTGTAACTACTGATGCATACGGAGCAGTAGAATAACCCGTGTAACTGATTCATACGGAGCAGTAGAATAACCCGTGTAACTACTGATTCATACGGAGCAGTAGAATAACCCGTGTAACTGATTCATACGGAGCAGTAGAATAACCCGTGTAACTACTGATGCATACGGAGCAGTAGAATAACCCGTGTAACTACTGATGCATACGGAGCAGTAGAATAACCCGTGTAACTACTGATTCATACGGAGCAGTAGAATAACCCGTGTAACTACTGATGCATACGGAGCAGTAGAATAACCCGTGTAACTACTGATGCATACGGAGCAGTAGAATAACCTGTGTAACTACTGATGCATACGGAGCAGTAGAATAACCTGTGTAACTACTGATGCATACGGAGCAGTAGAATAACCCGTGTAACTACTGATGCATACGGAGCAGTAGAATAACCCGTGTAACTGATGCATACGGAGCAGTAGAATAACCCGTGTAACTGATTCATACGGAGCAGTAGAATAACCCGTGTAACTGATTCATACGGAGCAGTAGAATAACCTGTGTAACTACTGATGCATACGGAGCAGTAGAATAACCTGTGTAACTACTGATGCATACGGAGCAGTAGAATAACCTGTGTAACTACTGATGCATACGGAGCAGTAGAATAACCCGTGTAACTGATTCATACGGAGCAGTAGAATAACCCGTGTAACTGATTCATACGGAGCAGTAGAATAACCCGTGTAACTGATTCATACGGAGCAGTAGAATAACCCGTGTAACTACTGATGCATACGGAGCAGTAGAATAACCCGTAACTACTGATGCATACGGAGCAGTAGAATAACCCGTGTAACTACTGATGCATACGGAGCAGTAGAATAACCCGTGTAACTGATATACGGAGCAGTAGAATAACTGTAACTGATGCATACGGAGCAGTAGAATAACCTGTGTAACTACTGATGCATACGGAGCAGTAGAATAACCCGTGTAACTACTGATGCATACGGAGCAGTAGAATAACCTGTGTAACTACTGATGCATACGGAGCAGTAGAATAACCCGTGTAACTACTGATGCATACGGAGCAGTAGAATAACCTGTGTAACTACTGATGCATACGGAGCAGTAGAATAACCCGTGTAACTGATTCATACGGAGCAGTAGAATAACCCGTGTAACTGATTCATACGGAGCAGTAGAATAACCTGTGTAACTACTGATGCATACGGAGCAGTAGAATAACCCGTGTAACTACTGATGCATACGGAGCAGTAGAATAACCCGTGTAACTACTGATGCATACGGAGCAGTAGAATAACCCTACTGATGTAACTACTGATGATGCATACGGAGCAGTAGAATAACCCGTGTAACTACTGATGCATACGGAGCAGTAGAATAACCCGTGTAACTACTGATGCATACGGAGCAGTAGAATAACCCGTGTAACTACTGATGCATACGGAGCAGTAGAATAACCCGTGTAACTACTGATGCATACGGAGCAGTAGAATAACCCGTGTAACTACTGATGCATACGGAGCAGTAGAATAACCCGTGTAACTACTGATGCATACGGAACTGATTCAGTAGAATAACCCGTGTAACTACTGATGCATACGGAGCAGTAGAATAACCCGTGTAACTACTGATGCATACGGAGAAGTAGAATAACCCGTGTAACTACTGATGCATACGGAGCAGTAGAATAACCCGTGTAACTACTGATGCATACGGAGCAGTAGTTTAACCCGTGTAACTGATGCATACGGAGCAGTAGAATAACCTGTGTAACTACTGATGCATACGGAGCAGTAGAATAACCCGTGTAACTACTGATGCATACGGAGCAGTAGAATAACCCGTGTAACTACTGATGCATACGGAGCAGTAGAATAACCCGTGTAACTACTGATGCATACGAGCAGTAGTTTAACCCGTGTAACTGATGCATACGGAGCAGTAGAATAACCTGTGTAACTACTGATGCATACGGAGCAGTAGAATAACCCGTGTAACTGATTCATACGGAGCAGTAGAATAACCCGTGTAACTGATGCATACGGAGCAGTAGAATAACCCGTGTAACTACTGATGCATACGGAGCAGTAGAATAACCCGTGTAACTGATTCATACGGAGCAGTAGAATAACCTGTGTAACTACTGATGCATACGGAGCAGTAGAATAACCCGTGTAACTACTGATGCATACGGAGCAGTAGAATAACCCGTGTAACTGATTCATACGGAGCAGTAGAATAACCTGTGTAACTACTGATGCATACGGAGCAGTAGAATAACCTGTGTAACTACTGATGCATACGGAGCAGTAGAATAACCCGTGTAACTGATGCATACGGAGCAGTAGAATAACCCGTGTAACTGATGCATACGGAGCAGTAGAATAACCCGTGTAACTACTGATGCATACGGAGCAGTAGAATAACCCGTGTAACTACTGATGCATACGGAGCAGTAGAATAACCTGTGTAACTGATGCATACGGAGCAGTAGAATAACCTGTGTAACTACTGATGCATACGGAGCAGTAGAATAACCCGTGTAACTACTGATGCATACGGAGCAGTAGAATAACCCGTGTAACTGATGCATACGGAGCAGTAGAATAACCTGTGTAACTGATGCATACGGAGCAGTAGAATAACCTGTGTAACTACTGATGCATACGGAGCAGTAGAATAACCCGTGTAACTACTGATGCATACGGAGCAGTAGAATAACCTGTGTAACTACTGATGCATACGGAGCAGTAGAATAACCCGTGTAACTACTGATGCATACGGAGCAGTAGAATAACCTGTGTAACTACTGATGCATACGGAGCAGTAGAATAACCCGTGTAACTACTGATGCATACGGAGCAGTAGAATAACCCGTGTAACTGATTCATACGGAGCAGTAGAATAACCCGTGTAACTACTGATGCATACGGAGCAGTAGAATAACCCGTGTAACTACTGATTCATACGGAGCAGTAGAATAACCTGTGTAACTACTGATGCATACGGAGCAGTAGAATAACCCGTGTAACTACTGATGCATACGGAGCAGTAGAATAACCCGTGTAACTACTGATGCATACGGAGCAGTAGAATAACCCGTGTAACTACTGATGCATACGGAGCAGTAGAATAACCCGTGTAACTACTGATGCATACGGAGCAGTAGAATAACCCGTGTAACTACTGATGCATACGGAGCAGTAGAATAACCTGTGTAACTACTGATGCATACGGAGCAGTAGAATAACCTGTGTAACTACTGATGCATACGGAGCAGTAGAATAACCCGTGTAACTACTGATGCATACGGAGCAGTAGAATAACCCGTGTAACTACTGATGCATACGGAGCAGTAGAATAACCCGTGTAACTACTGATGCATACGGAGCAGTAGAATAACCCGTGTAACTACTGATGCATACGGGCAGTAGAATAACCCGTGTAACTACTGATGCATACGGAGCAGTAGAATAACCCGTGTAACTACTGATGCATACGGAGCAGTAGAATAACCCGTGTAACTACTGATGCATACGGAGCAGTAGAATAACCCGTGTAACTACTGATGCATACGGAGCAGTAGAATAACCTGTGTAACTACTGATGCATACGGAGCAGTAGAATAACCCGTGTAACTACTGATGCATACGGGCAGTAGAATAACCTGTGTAACTACTGATGCATACGGAGCAGTAGAATAACCCGTGTAACTACTGATGCATACGGAGCAGTAGAATAACCCGTGTAACTACTGATGCATACGGAGCAGTAGAATAACCCGTGTAACTACTGATGCATACGGAGCAGTAGAATAACCCGTGTAACTACTGATGCATACGGAGCAGTAGAATAACCCGTGTAACTACTGATGGATACGGAGCAGTAGAACAACCCGTGTAACTACTGATGCATACGGAGCAGTAGAATAACCCGTGTAACTACTGATGCATACGGAGCAGTAGAATAACCCGTGTAACTACTGATGCATACGGAGCAGTAGAATAACCTGTGTAACTACTGATGCATACGGGCAGTAGAATAACCCGTGTAACTACTGATGCATACGGAGCAGTAGAATAACCCGTGTAACTACTGATGCATACGGAGCAGTAGAATAACCCGTGTAACTACTGATGCATACGGAGCAGTAGAATAACCCGTGTAACTACTGATGCATACGGAGCAGTAGAATAACCCGTGTAACTACTGATGCATACGGAGCAGTAGAATAACCCGTGTAACTACTGATGGATACGGAGCAGTAGAATAACCCGTGTAACTACTGATGCATACGGAGCAGTAGAATAACCCGTGTAACTACTGATGCATACGGAGCAGTAGAATAACCCGTGTAACTACTGATGGATACGGAGCAGTAGAATAACCCGTGTAACTACTGATGCATACGGAGCAGTAGAATAACCCGTGTAACTACTGATGCATACGGAGCAGTAGAATAACCCGTGTAACTACTGATGCATACGGAGCAGTAGAATAACCCGTGTAACTACTGATGCATACGGAGCAGTAGAATAACCCGTGTAACTACTGATGCATACGGAGCAGTAGAATAACCCGTGTAACTGATGCATACGGAGCAGTAGAATAACCCGTGTAACTACTGATGTATACGGAGCAGTAGAATAACCTGTGTAACTGATGCATACGGAGCAGTAGAATAACCCGTGTAACTACTGATGCATACGGAGCAGTAGAATAACCTGTGTAACTACTGATGCATACGGAGCAGTAGAATAACCCGTGTAACTACTGATGCATACGGAGCAGTAGAATAACCCGTGTAACTACTGATGCATACGGAGCAGTAGAATAACCCGTGTAACTGATGCATACGGAGCAGTAGAATAACCCGTGTAACTACTGATGCATACGGAGCAGTAGAATAACCCGTGTAACTACTGATGCATACGGAGCAGTAGAATAACCCGTGTAACTACTGATGCATACGGAGCAGTAGTTTAACCCGTGTAACTACTGATGCATACGGAGCAGTAGAATAACCCGTGTAACTACTGATGCATACGGTGCAGTAGGATAACCCGTGTAACTACTGATGCATACGGTGCAGTAGAATAACCCGTGTAACTACTGATGCATACGGAGCAGTAGAATAACCCGTGTAACTACTGATGCATACGGAGCAGTAGTTTAACCTGTGTAACTACTGATGCATACGGAGCAGTAGTTTAACCTGTGTAACTACTGATGCATACGGAGCAGTAGAATAACCCGTGTAACTACTGATGCATACGGAGCAGTAGAATAACCCGTGTAACTACTGATGCATACGGAGCAGTAGTTTAACCCGTGTAACTACTGATGCATACGGAGCAGTAGTTTAACCTGTGTAACTACTGATGTATACGGAGCAGTAGTTTAACCTGTGTAACTACTGATGCATACGGAGCAGTAGTTTAACCTGTGTAACTACTGATGCATACGGAGCAGTAGAATAACCCGTGTAACTGATTCATACGGAGCAGTAGAATAACCCGTGTAACTGATTCATACGGAGCAGTAGAATAACCTGTGTAACTGATGCATACGGAGCAGTAGAATAACCCGTGTAACTACTGATGCATACGGAGCAGTAGAATAACCTGTGTAACTACTGATGCATACGGAGCAGTGATGCATACGGAGCAGTAGAATAACCCGTGTAACTAACTGATGCATACGGAGCAGTAGAATAACCCGTGTAACTACTGATGCATACGGAGCAGTAGAATAACCCGTGTAACTACTGATGCATACGGAGCAGTAGAATAACCCGTGTAACTACTGATGCATACGGAGCAGTAGAATAACCCGTGTAACTACTGATGCATACGGAGCAGTAGAATAACCTGTGTAACTACTGATGCATACGGAGCAGTAGAATAACCTGTGTAACTGATTCATACGGAGCAGTAGAATAACCCGTGTAACTGATTCATACGGAGCAGTAGAATAACCCGTGTAACTGATTCATACGGAGCAGTAGAATAACCCGTGTAACTGATGCATACGGAGCAGTAGAATAACCTGTGTAACTACATACATACGAGCAGTAGAATAACCTGTGTAACTACTGATTCATACGGAGCAGTAGAATAACCCGTGTAACTGATGCATACGGAGCAGTAGAATAACCTGTGTAACTGATTCATACGGAGCAGTAGAATAACCTGTGTAACTGATTCATACGGAGCAGTAGAATAACCCGTGTAACTGATTCATACGGAGCAGTAGAATAACCTGTGTAACTACTGATTCATACGGAGCAGTAGAATAACCCGTGTAACTGATGCATACGGAGCAGTAGAATAACCTGTGTAACTGATTCATACGGAGCAGTAGAATAACCTGTGTAACTGATTCATACGGAGCAGTAGAATAACCCGTGAACTGATGCATACGGTGCAGTAGAATAACCCGTGTAACTACTGATGCATACGGAGCAGTAGAATAACCCGTGTAACTACTGATGCATACGGAGCAGTAGAATAACCCGTGTAACTACTGATGCATACGGAGCAGTAGAATAACCCGTGTAACTACTGATGCATACGGAGCAGTAGAATAACCCGTGTAACTGATGCATACGGAGCAGTAGAATAACCCGTGTAACTACTGATGCATACGGAGCAGTAGAATAACCCGTGTAACTGATGCATACGGAGCAGTAGAATAACTCGTGTAACTGATGCATACGGAGCAGTAGAATAACCCGTGTAACTGATTCATACGGAGCAGTAGAATAACCCGTGTAACTACTGATGCATACGGAGCAGTAGAATAACCCGTGTAACTGATTGCATACGGAGCAGTAGAATAACCTGTGTAACTACTGATGCATACGGAGCAGTAGAATAACCTGTGTAACTACTGATGCATACGGAGCAGTAGAATAACCCGTAACTGATTCATACGGAGCAGTAGAATAACCTGTGTAACTACTGATGCATACGGAGCAGTAGAATAACCTGTGTAACTACTGATGCATACGGAGCAGTAGAATAACCTGTGTAACTACTGATTCATACGGAGCAGTAGAATAACCCGTAAACTGATGCATACGGAGCAGTAGAATAACCCGTGTAACTACTGATGCATACGGAGCAGTAGAATAACCCCCGTGTAACTACTGATGCATACGGAGCAGTAGAATAACCCGTGTAACTACTGATGCATACGGAGCAGTAGAATAACCCGTGTAACTACTGATGCATACGGAGCAGTAGAATAACCCGTGTAACTACTGATGCATACGGAGCAGTAGAATAACCCGTGTAACTACTGATGCATACGGAGCAGTAGAATAACCCGTGTAACTACTGATGCATACGGAGCAGTAGAATAACCCGTGTAACTACTGATGCATACGGAGCAGTAGAATAACCCGTGTAACTACTGATGCATACGGAGCAGTAGAATAACCCGTGTAACTACTGATGCATACGGAGCAGTAGAATAACCCGTGTAACTACTGATGCATACGGAGCAGTAGAATAACCCGTGTAACTACTGATGCATACGGAGCAGTAGAATAACCCGTGTAACTACTGATGCATACGGAGCAGTAGAATAACCCGTGTAACTACTGATGCATACGGAGCAGTAGAATAACCCGTGTAACTACTGATGCATACGGAGCAGTAGAATAACCCGTGTAACTACTGATGCATACGGAGCAGTAGAATAACCCGTGTAACTACTGATGCATACGGAGCAGTAGAATAACCCGTGTAACTACTGATGCATACGGAGCAGTAGAATAACCCGTGTAACTACTGATTCATACGGAGCAGTAGAATAACCTGTGTAACTGATGCATACGGAGCAGTAGAATAACCCGTGTAACTACTGATGCATACGGAGCAGTAGAATAACCTGTGTAACTACTGATGCATACGGAGCAGTAGAATAACCCGTGTAACTACTGATGCATACGGAGCAGTAGAATAACCTGTGTAACTATTGATGCATACGGTGCAGTAGAATAACCCGTGTAACTACTGATGCATACGGAGCAGTAGAATAACCCGTGTAACTACTGATGCATACGGAGCAGTAGAATAACCCGTGTAACTACTGATGCATACGGAGCAGTAGAATAACCCGTGTAACTGATGCATACGGAGCAGTAGAATAACCCGTGTAACTACTGATGCATACGGAGCAGTAGAATAACCCGTGTAACTACTGATGCATACGGAGCAGTAGAATAACCCGTGTAACTACTGATGCATACGGAGCAGTAGAATAACCCGTGTAACTACTGATGCATACGGAGCAGTAGAATAACCCGTGTAACTACTGATGCATACGGTGCAGTAGAATAACCCGTGTAACTACTGATGCATACGGTGCAGTAGAATAACCCGTGTAACTACTGATGCATACGGAGCAGTAGAATAACCCGTGTAACTACTGATGCATACGGAGCAGTAGTTTAACCTGTGTAACTACTGATGCATACGGAGCAGTAGTTTAACCTGTGTAACTACTGATGCATACGGAGCAGTAGTTTAACCCGTGTAACTACTGATGCATACGGAGCAGTAGAATAACCCGTGTAACTACTGATGCATACGGAGCAGTAGAATAACCCGTGTAACTACTGATGCATACGGAGCAGTAGTTTAACCCGTGTAACTACTGATGCATACGGAGCAGTAGAATAACCTGTGTAACTACTGATGTATACGGAGCAGTAGAAACCTGTGTAACTACTGATGCATACGGAGCAGTAGTTTAACCTGTGTAACTACTGATGCATACGGAGCAGTAGAATAACCCGTGTAACTACTGATGCATACGGAGCAGTAGAATAACCCGTGTAACTGATTCATACGGAGCAGTAGAATAACCTGTGTAACTGATGCATACGGAGCAGTAGAATAACCCGTGTAACTACTGATGCATACGGAGCAGTAGAATAACCTGTGTAACTACTGATGCATACGGAGCAGTAGAATAACTCGTGTAACTACTGATGCATACGGAGCAGTAGAATAACCCGTGTAACTGATTCATACGGAGCAGTAGAATAACCCGTGTAACTACTGATGCATACGGAGCAGTAGAATAACCCGTGTAACTACTGATGCATACGGAGCAGTAGAATAACCCGTGTAACTACTGATGCATACGGAGCAGTAGAATAACCCGTGTAACTACTGATGCATACGGAGCAGTAGAATAACCTGTGTAACTGATGCATACGGAGCAGTAGAATAACCTGTGTAACTGATTCATACGGAGCAGTAGAATAACCTGTTTAACTGATTCATACGGAGCAGTAGAATAACCCGTGTAACTGATTCATACGGAGCAGTAGAATAACCTGTTTAACTGATGCATACGGAGCAGTAGAATAACCCGTGTAACTGATTCATACGGAGCAGTAGAATAACCTGTTTAACTGCTGATTCATACGGAGCAGTAGAATAACCCGTGTAACTGATGCATACGGAGCAGTAGAATAACCTGTGTAACTGATGCATACGGAGCAGTAGAATAACCTGTGTAACTGATTCATACGGAGCAGTAGAATAACCCGTGTAACTGATTCATACGGAGCAGTAGAATAACCTGTGTAACTACTGATTCATACGGAGCAGTAGAATAACCCGTGTAACTGATGCATACGGAGCAGTAGAATAACCTGTGTAACTGATTCATACGGAGCAGTAGAATAACCTGTGTAACTGATTCATACGGAGCAGTAGAATAACCCGTGTAACTGATGCATACGGTGCAGTAGAATAACCCGTGTAACTACTGATGCATACGGTGCAGTAGAATAACCCGTGTAACTACTGATGCATACGGAGCAGTAGAATAACCCGTGTAACTGATGCATACGAGCAGTAGAATAACCCGTGTAACTGATGCATACGAGTAGAATAACCCGTGTAACTACTGATGCATACGGAGCAGTAGAATAACCCGTGTAACTACTGATGCATACGGAGCAGTAGAATAACCCGTGTAACTACTGATGCATACGGAGCAGTAGTTTAACCCGTGTAACTACTGATGCATACGGAGCAGTAGAATAACCCGTGTAACTACTGATGCATACGGTGCAGTAGAATAACCCGTGTAACTACTGATGCATACGGTGCAGTAGAATAACCCGTGTAACTACTGATGCATACGGAGCAGTAGAATAACCCGTGTAACTACTGATGCATACGGAGCAGTAGTTTAACCTGTGTAACTACTGATGCATACGGAGCAGTAGTTTAACCCGTGTAACTACTGATGCATACGGAGCAGTAGAATAACCCGTGTAACTACTGATGCATACGGAGCAGTAGAATAACCCGTGTAACTACTGATGCATACGGAGCAGTAGTTTAACCCGTGTAACTACTGATGCATACGGAGCAGTAGAATAACCTGTGTAACTACTGATGTATACGGAGCAGTAGTTTAACCTGTGTAACTACTGATGCATACGGAGCAGTAGTTTAACCTGTGTAACTACTGATGCATACGGAGCAGTAGAATAACCCGTGTAACTGATTCATACGGAGCAGTAGAATAACCCGTGTAACTGATTCATACGGAGCAGTAGAATAACCTGTGTAACTGATGCATACGGAGCAGTAGAATAACCCGTGTAACTACTGATGCATACGGAGCAGTAGAATAACCTGTGTAACTACTGATGCATACGGAGCAGTAGAATAACTCGTGTAACTACTGATGCATACGGAGCAGTAGAATAACCCGTGTAACTGATTCATACGGAGCAGTAGAATAACCCGTGTAACTACTGATGCATACGGAGCAGTAGAATAACCCGTGTAACTACTGATGCATACGGAGCAGTAGAATAACCCGTGTAACTACTGATGCATACGGAGCAGTAGAATAACCCGTGTAACTACTGATGCATACGGAGCAGTAGAATAACCTGTGTAACTGATGCATACGGAGCAGTAGAATAACCTGTGTAACTGACTGATTCATACGGAGCAGTAGAATAACCCGTGTAACTGATTCATACGGAGCAGTAGAATAACCCGTGTAACTGATTCATACGGAGCAGTAGAATAACCCGTGTAACTGATGCATACGGAGCAGTAGAATAACCTGTGTAACTGATTCATACGGAGCAGTAGAATAACCTGTTTAACTGATGCATACGGAGCAGTAGAATAACCCGTGTAACTGATGCATACGGAGCAGTAGAATAACCTGTGTAACTGATTCATACGGAGCAGTAGAATAACCTGTTTAACTGATTCATACGGAGCAGTAGAATAACCCGTGTAACTGATTCATACGGAGCAGTAGAATAACCTGTTTAACTGATGCATACGGAGCAGTAGAATAACCCGTGTAACTGATGCATACGGAGCAGTAGAATAACCTGTTTAACTGATGCATACGGAGCAGTAGAATAACCCGTGTAACTGATGCATACGGAGCAGTAGAATAACCCGTGTAACTGATGCATACGGAGCAGTAGAATAACCCGTGTAACTACTGATGCATACGGAGCAGTAGAATAACCCGTGTAACTACTGATGCATACGGAGCAGTAGAATAACCTGTGTAACTACTGATGCATACGGAGCAGTAGAATAACCCGTGTAACTACTGATGCATACGGAGCAGTAGAATAACCCGTGTAACTACTGATGCATACGGAGCAGTAGAATAACCCGTGTAACTACTGATGCATACGGAGCAGTAGAATAACCCGTGTAACTACTGATGCATACGGAGCAGTAGAATAACCCGTGTAACTACTGATGCATACGGAGCAGTAGAATAACCCGTGTAACTACTGATGCATACGGAGCAGTAGAATAACCCGTGTAACTACTGATGCATACGGAGCAGTAGAATAACCCGTGTAACTACTGATGCATACGGAGCAGTAGAATAACCCGTGTAACTACTGATGCATACGGAGCAGTAGAATAACCCGTGTAACTACTGATGCATACGGAGCAGTAGAATAACCCGTGTAACTACTGATGCATACGGAGCAGTAGAATAACCCGTGTAACTACTGATGCATACGGAGCAGTAGAATAACCCGTGTAACTACTGATGCATACGGAGCAGTAGAATAACCCGTGTAACTACTGATGCATACGGAGCAGTAGAATAACCCGTGTAACTACTGATGCATACGGAGCAGTAGAATAACCCGTGTAACTACTGATGCATACGGAGCAGTAGAATAACCCGTGTAACTACTGATGCATACGGAGCAGTAGAATAACCCGTGTAACTGATGCATACGGAGCAGTAGAATAACCCGTGTAACTACTGATGCATACGGAGCAGTAGAATAACCCGTGTAACTACTGATGCATACGGAGCAGTAGAATAACCCGTGTAACTACTGATGCATACGGAGCAGTAGAATAACCTGTGTAACTACTGATGCATACGGAGCAGTAGAATAACCTGTGTAACTACTGATGCATACGGTGCAGTAGAATAACCCGTGTAACTACTGATGCATACGGAGCAGTAGAATAACCCGTAACTACTGATGCATACGGAGCAGTAGAATAACCCGTGTAACTGATGCATACGGAGCAGTAGAATAACCCGTGTAACTACTGATGCATACGGAGCAGTAGAATAACCCGTGTAACTACTGATGCATACGGAGCAGTAGAATAACCCGTGTAACTACTGATGCATACGGAGCAGTAGTTTAACCCGTGTAACTACTGATGCATACGGAGCAGTAGAATAACCCGTGTAACTACTGATGCATACGGTGCAGTAGGATAACCCGTGTAACTACTGATGCATACGGTGCAGTAGAATAACCCGTGTAACTACTGATGCATACGGAGCAGTAGAATAACCCGTGTAACTACTGATGCATACGGAGCAGTAGTTTAACCTGTGTAACTACTGATGCATACGGAGCAGTAGTTTAACCTGTGTAACTACTGATGCATACGGAGCAGTAGAATAACCCGTGTAACTACTGATGCATACGGAGCAGTAGAATAACCCGTGTAACTACTGATGCATACGGAGCAGTAGTTTAACCCGTGTAACTACTGATGCATACGGAGCAGTAGTTTAACCTGTGTAACTACTGATGTATACGGAGCAGTAGTTTAACCTGTGTAACTACTGATGCATACGGAGCAGTAGTTTAACCTGTGTAACTACTGATGCATACGGAGCAGTAGAATAACCCGTGTAACTACTGATGCATACGGAGCAGTAGAATAACCCGTGTAACTGATTCATACGGAGCAGTAGAATAACCTGTGTAACTGATGCATACGGAGCAGTAGAATAACCCGTGTAACTACTGATGCATACGGAGCAGTAGAATAACCTGTGTAACTACTGATGCATACGGAGCAGTAGAATAACCGTGTAACTACTGATGCATACGGAGCAGTAGAATAACCCGTGTAACTGATTCATACGGAGCAGTAGAATAACCCGTGTAACTACTGATGCATACGGAGCAGTAGAATAACCCGTGTAACTACTGATGCATACGGAGCAGTAGAATAACCCGTGTAACTACTGATGCATACGGAGCAGTAGAATAACCCGTGTAACTACTGATTCATACGGAGCAGTAGAATAACCTGTGTAACTGATGCATACGGAGCAGTAGAATAACCCGTGTAACTGATGCATACGGAGCAGTAGAATAACCCGTGTAACTGATTCATACGGAGCAGTAGAATAACCCGTGTAACTGATTCATACGGAGCAGTAGAATAACCCGTGTAACTGATGCATACGGAGCAGTAGAATAACCTGTGTAACTGATGCATACGGAGCAGTAGAATAACCTGTGTAACTGATGCATACGGAGCAGTAGAATAACCTGTGTAACTGATGCATACGGAGCAGTAGAATAACCTGTTTAACTGATTCATACGGAGCAGTAGAATAACCTGTTTAACTGATTCATACGGAGCAGTAGAATAACCCGTGTAACTGATTCATACGGAGCAGTAGAATAACCCGTGTAACTACTGATTCATACGGAGCAGTAGAATAACCTGTTTAACTGATGCATACGGAGCAGTAGAATAACCCGTGTAACTGATTCATACGGAGCAGTAGAATAACCCGTGTAACTGATTCATACGGAGCAGTAGAATAACCCGTGTAACTGATGCATACGGTGCAGTAGAATAACCCGTGTAACTACTGATGCATACGGTGCAGTAGAATAACCCGTGTAACTACTGATGCATACGGAGCAGTAGAATAACCCGTGTAACTACTGATGCATACGGAGCAGTAGAACCCGTGTAACTACTGATGCATACGGAGCAGTAGTTTAACCCGTGTAACTACTGATGCATACGGAGCAGTAGAATAACCCGTGTAACTACTGATGCATACGGAGCAGTAGAATAACCCGTGTAACTACTGATGCATACGGAGCAGTAGAATAACCCGTGTAACTACTGATGCATACGGAGCAGTAGTTTAACCCGTGTAACTACTGATGTATACTGAGCAGTAGTTTAACCTGTGTAACTACTGATGCATACGGAGCAGTAGAATAACCTGTGTAACTACTGATGCATACGGAGCAGTAGAATAACCCGTGTAACTGATTCATACGGAGCAGTAGAATAACCCGTGTAACTGATTCATACGGAGCAGTAGAATAACCTGTGTAACTGATGCATACGGAGCAGTAGAATAACCCGTGTAACTACTGATGCATACGGAGCAGTAGAATAACCTGTGTAACTACTGATGCATACGGAGCAGTAGAATAACCCGTGTAACTACTGATGCATACGGAGCAGTAGAATAACCCGTGTAACTGATTCATACGGAGCAGTAGAATAACCCGTGTAACTACTGATGCATACGGAGCAGTAGAATAACCCGTGTAACTACTGATGCATACGGAGCAGTAGAATAACCCGTGTAACTACTGATGCATACGGAGCAGTAGAATAACCCGTGTAACTACTGATGCATACGGAGCAGTAGAATAACCCGTAACTACTGATGCATACGGAGCAGTAGAATAACCTGTGTAACTGATTCATACGGAGCAGTAGAATAACCTGTGTAACTGATTCATACGGAGCAGTAGAATAACCCGTGTAACTGATTCATACGGAGCAGTAGAATAACCCGTGTAACTGATGCATACGGATAGAATAACCTGTGTAACTGATTCATACGGAGCAGTAGAATAACCTGTGTAACTACTGATTCATACGGAGCAGTAGAATAACCCGTGTAACTGATGCATACGGAGCAGTAGAATAACCTGTGTAACTGATTCATATGGAGCAGTAGAATAACCTGTGTAACTGATTCATATGGAGCAGTAGAATAACCCGTGTAACTGATTCATACGGAGCAGTAGAATAACCTGTGTAACTACTGATTCATACGGAGCAGTAGAATAACCCGTGTAACTGATGCATACGGAGCAGTAGAATAACCTGTGTAACTGATTCATACGGAGCAGTAGAATAACCTGTGTAACTGATTCATACGGAGCAGTAGAATAACCCGTAACTGATGCATACGGAGCAGTAGAATAACCTGTGTAACTACTGATGCATACGGAGCAGTAGAATAACCCGTGTAACTACTGATGCATACGGAGCAGTAGAATAACCTGTGTAACTACTGATGCATACGGAGCAGTAGAATAACCTGTGTAACTGATGCATACGGAGCAGTAGAATAACCTGTGTAACTACTGATGCATACGGAGCAGTAGAATAACCCGTGTAACTACTGATGCATACGGAGCAGTAGAATAACCCGTGTAACTACTGATGCATACGGAGCAGTAGAATAACCCGTGTAACTACTGATGCATACGGAGCAGTAGAATAACCTGTGTAACTACTGATGCATACGGAGCAGTAGAATAACCCGTGTAACTACTGATGCATACGGAGCAGTAGAATAACCCGTGTAACTACTGATGCATACGGAGCAGTAGAATAACCCGTAACTGATTCATACGGAGCAGTAGAATAACCCGTGTAACTACTGATGCATACGGAGCAGTAGAATAACCCGTGTAACTACTGATGCATACGGAGCAGTAGAATAACCTGTGTAACTACTGATGCATACGGAGCAGTAGAATAACCTGTGTAACTGATGCATACGGAGCAGTAGAATAACCTGTGTAACTACTGATGCATACGGAGCAGTAGAATAACCTGTGTAACTACTGATGCATACGGAGCAGTAGAATAACCCGTGTAACTACTGATGCATACGGAGCAGTAGAATAACCCGTGTAACTACTGATGCATACGGAGCAGTAGAATAACCCGTGTAACTGATTCATACGGAGCAGTAGAATAACCTGTGTAACTACTGATGCATACGGAGCAGTAGAATAACCTGTGTAACTACTGATGCATACGGAGCAGTAGAATAACCTGTGTAACTACTGATGCATACGGAGCAGTAGAATAACCCGTGTAACTACTGATTCATACGGAGCAGTAGAATAACCCGTGTAACTACTGATGCATACGGAGCAGTAGAATAACCCGTGTAACTACTGATGCATACGGAGCAGTAGAATAACCCGTGTAACTACTGATGCATACGGAGCAGTAGAATAACCCGTGTAACTACTGATGCATACGGAGCAGTAGAATAACCCGTGTAACTACTGATGCATACGGAGCAGTAGTTTAACCCGTGTAACTACTGATGCATACGGAGCAGTAGAATAACCCGTGTAACTACTGATGCATACGTTGCAGTAGAATAACCCGTGTAACTACTGATGCATACGGTGCAGTAGAATAACCCGTGTAACTACTGATGCATACGGAGCAGTAGAATAACCCGTGTAACTACTGATGCATACGGAGCAGTAGAATAACCTGTGTAACTACTGATGCATACGGAGCAGTAGTTTAACCTGTGTAACTACTGATGCATACGGAGCAGTAGAATAACCCGTGTAACTACTGATGCATACGGAGCAGTAGAATAACCCGTGTAACTACTGATGCATACGGAGCAGTAGTTTAACCCGTGTAACTACTGATGCATACGGAGCAGTAGTTTAACCTGTGTAACTACTGATGTATACGGAGCAGTAGTTTAACCTGTGTAACTACTGATGCATACGGAGCAGTAGAATAACCTGTGTAACTACTGATGCATACGGAGCAGTAGTTTAACCCGTGTAACTACTGATGCATACGGAGCAGTAGTTTAACCTGTGTAACTACTGATGTATACGGAGCAGTAGTTTAACCTGTGTAACTACTGATGCATACGGAGCAGTAGTTTAACCTGTGTAACTACTGATGCATACGGAGCAGTAGAATAACCCGTGTAACTGATTCATACGGAGCAGTAGAATAACCCGTGTAACTGATTCATACGGAGCAGTAGAATAACCTGTGTAACTACTGATGCATACGGAGCAGTAGAATAACCCGTGTAACTACTGATGCATACGGAGCAGTAGAATAACCTGTGTAACTACTGATGCATACGGAGCAGTAGAATAACTCGTGTAACTACTGATGCATACGGAGCAGTAGAATAACCCGTGTAACTGATTCATACGGAGCAGTAGAATAACCCGTGTAACTACTGATGCATAACAGTAGAATAACCTGTGTAACTACTGATGCATACGGAGCAGTAGAATAACCCGTGTAACTACTGATGCATACGGAGCAGTAGAATAACCCGTGTAACTACTGATGCATACGGAGCAGTAGAATAACCCGTGTAACTGATGCATACGGAGCAGTAGAATAACCTGTGTAACTACTGATGCATACGGAGCAGTAGAATAACCCGTGTAACTGATTCATACGGAGCAGTAGAATAACCCGTGTAACTGATGCATACGGAGCAGTAGAATAACCCGTGTAACTACTGATGCATACGGAGCAGTAGAATAACCCGTGTAACTGATTCATACGGAGCAGTAGAATAACCCGTGTAACTGATGCATACGGAGCAGTAGAATAACCTGTGTAACTACTGATGCATACGGAGCAGTAGAATAACCCGTGTAACTGATTCATACTAGAATAACCCGTGTAACTGATGCATACGGAGCAGTAGAATAACCTGTGTAACTGATTCATACGGAGCAGTAGAATAACCTGTGTAACTGATTCATACGGAGCAGTAGAATAACCTGTGTAACTACTGATGCATACGGAGCAGTAGAATAACCCGTGTAACTGATGCATACGATGATGCATACGGAGCAGTAGAATAACCCTTGTAACTACTGATGCATACGGAGCAGTAGAATAACCCGTGTAACTACTGATGCATACGGAGCAGTAGAATAACCCGTGTAACTACTGATGCATACGGAGCAGTAGAATAACCCGTGTAACTACTGATGCATACGGAGCAGTAGAATAACCCGTGTAACTACTGATGCATACGGAGCAGTAGAATAACCCGTGTAACTACTGATGCATACGGAGCAGTAGAATAACCCGTGTAACTACTGATGCATACGGGCAGTAGAATAACCCGTGTAACTACTGATGCATACGGAGCAGTAGAATAACCCGTGTAACTACTGATGCATACGGAGCAGTAGAATAACCTGTGTAACTGATGCATACGGATAGAATAACCTGTGTAACTGATTCATACGGAGCAGTAGAATAACCCGTGTAACTACTGATGCATACGGAGCAGTAGAATAACCTGTGTAACTACTGATGCATACGGAGCAGTAGAATAACCCGTGTAACTACTGATGCATACGGAGCAGTAGAATAACCTGTGTAACTACTGATGCATACGGAGCAGTAGAATAACCCGTGTAACTGATTCATACGGAGCAGTAGAATAACCTGTGTAACTACTGATGCATACGGAGCAGTAGAATAACCCGTGTAACTGATTCATACGGAGCAGTAGAATAACCTGTGTAACTACTGATGCATACGGAGCAGTAGAATAACCTGTGTAACTACTGATGCATACGGAGCAGTAGAATAACCCTGATTCATACGGAGCAGTAACTAACTGATGCATACGGAGCAGTAGAATAACCCGTGTAACTACTGATGCATACGGAGCAGTAGAATAACCCGTGTAACTACTGATGCATACGGAGCAGTAGTTTAACCTGTGTAACTACTGATGCATACGGAGCAGTAGAGTTTAACCTGTGTAACTACTGATGCATACGGAGCAGTAGTTTAACCTGTGTAACTACTGATGCATACGGAGCAGTAGTTTAACCCGTGTAACTACTGATGCATACGGAGCAGTAGTTTAACCTGTGTAACTACTGATGTATACGGAGCAGTAGTTTAACCTGTGTAACTACTGATGCATACGGAGCAGTAGAATAACCTGTGTAACTACTGATGCATACTGAGCAGTAGAATAACCCGTGTAACTGATTCATACGGAGCAGTAGAATAACCCGTGTAACTGATTCATACGGAGCAGTAGAATAACCTGTGTAACTACTGATGCATACGGAGCAGTAGAATAACCCGTGTAACTACTGATGCATACGGAGCAGTAGAATAACCTGTGTAACTACTGATGCATACGGAGCAGTAGAATAACCCGTGTAACTACTGATGCATACGGAGCAGTAGAATAACCCGTGTAACTGATTCATACGGAGCAGTAGAATAACCTGTGTAACTACTGATGCATACGGAGCAGTAGAATAACCTGTGTAACTACTGATGCATACGGAGCAGTAGAATAACCCGTGTAACTACTGATGCATACGGAGCAGTAGAATAACCCGTGTAACTACTGATGCATACGGAGCAGTAGTTTAACCCGTGTAACTGATGCATACGGAGCAGTAGAATAACCTGTGTAACTACTGATGCATACGGAGCAGTAGAATAACCCGTGTAACTGATTCATACGGAGCAGTAGAATAACCCGTGTAACTGATGCATACGGAGCAGTAGAATAACCTGTGTAACTACTGATGCATACGGAGCAGTAGAATAACCCGTGTAACTGATTCATACGGAGCAGTAGAATAACCCGTGTAACTGATGCATACGGAGCAGTAGAATAACCTGTGTAACTACTGATGCATACGGAGCAGTAGAATAACCCGTGTAACTGATTCATACGGAGCAGTAGAATAACCCGTGTAACTGATGCATACGGAGCAGTAGAATAACCTGTGTAACTGATTCATACGGAGCAGTAGAATAACCTGTGTAACTGATTCATACGGAGCAGTAGAATAACCTGTGTAACTACTGATGCATACGGAGCAGTAGAATAACCTGTGTAACTGATGCATACGGAGCAGTAGAATAACCCGTGTAACTACTGATGCATACGGAGCAGTAGAATAACCCTTGTAACTACTGATGCATACGGAGCAGTAGAATAACCCGTGTAACTACTGATGCATACGGAGCAGTAGAATAACCCGTGTAACTACTGATGCATACGGAGCAGTAGAATAACCCGTGTAACTACTGATGCATACGGAGCAGTAGAATAACCCGTGTAACTACTGATGCATACGGAGCAGTAGAATAACCCGTGTAACTACTGATGCATACGGAGCAGTAGAATAACCCGTGTAACTACTGATGCATACGGAGCAGTAGAATAACCCGTGTAACTACTGATGCATACGGAGCAGTAGAATAACCCGTGTAACTACTGATGCATACGGAGCAGTAGTTTAACCCGTGTAACTACTGATGCATACGGAGCAGTAGAATAACCC